>NC_139600.1:15635575-15660575 GCF_946808225.1 Silurus aristotelis | reverse complement strand
AGAGTAGAAAAGGATCTCTGGTCTAATTAAGAGCAAAAGTGAACATTTTAGCTTCACGTTCCATGAAGCCAAAACATTAACACCACACATGAATATATGTTTGTGTATGCGCTATCCGGTGTGTGTGTGTGTGTGTGTGTGTGTGTGTGTGTGTTTCCTGCTCTGATTCAGCTCGGAGCCTGGAGCCCTGTGGGAAATGTAGTTATATGAGCGTCTGGCTGATCTCACTGTCTCGAGCTCTTTACAAACCTGCTGAGTCGGATAAATTCGGAGTGCTGTGAGGAGAAGCGCTGCACTAGACACTTTTTAAACACCCACACACACAAACAGAAACATACACACACTGGTTCACAATGAAACACAATTCTCAAACGGAAATCGGGTTGCTTGCTAGCGTTGATATCTAGCTAGCGTACTAAGATGGTTGAACATCTGAGGAGCATTCGTGTAGAGAATGAACAAGGAGATGAATGTGTTACATCTCACCGGTCGCTCGTGCTCCAGGATGGAGGATTTGCCCGGTTCGTACTCAAAGATGCTGCGCGGCTCCGCACGATACCGCCGCGTGTCCACCTTACGATCCGGGGGGCTCCATTCGTTTCTTTTTAGGGAGAGAAAGAGAGAGAGAGAGATAATGAGCGAGACAGAATAGTGAGAGAGCTCTGAGCAAGGGATTAAGAAGTGAGAGATAGATAGATAGATAGATAGATAGATAGATAGATAGATAGATAGATAGATAGATAGATAGATAGATAGATAGATAGATAGATAGATAGATAGATAGATAGAACTTTGTCATTGTAAAGTACAGGTACACAGCAAAGAGAGAAAGAAAGAGAGGGAAAGATAGTTAGAGAGAGAAGAGAAGAGAATGATGACAGAAAGAGAAATTGAAAATGAATGAGAAAGTGAGAGAGTGAAAAGGAGAAATAATGAGATCCCTCTCTCTGTTTCTCTATGTCTCTCATTAGAGATAGAGAGATTATGAAACAGGTGGAGAAAAAAAAGAGAGACTCCCTCTGTTTTTTATAGCAGTGAAAATGTCTTACGGATCGTGCGGGAGCTCTTTCTCACGATCAAAATCTCGTGAGCGTAGCTGCAGGAGCGAGGGCATGGGTGGGGGTGGCGGTGGTACGGGACTCGTCTCTCGAGGGGGCGGAGCTCTGCCAGGCTCGTTGAAGTTGCGAGACAGGGGCCGGTAGGTGTGTGTCCGAGGCGGTGGGTGGGCGTGGACGGGGTCGAAGTTCTCTACGAAACGAAAATGATTAGTCAAACAAAAACAGAATAAACAAACAATTAAACAAACAAACCAACAAACAAAGCTGTGATTAACATTGACATCAAGCAGCCAATCAAACCTGACGATTTAGTGTGCATCGCGTTTTAGCTAACAGTGGCATTTATAGCATTCTCATAGCACTCAAGTAGCTTCAGATTGGACTGTTTCTGCTAATTCTGCAAAAACTGTAGTTTACAGTGATACAAAGTTTGGATGAAATGAAATCTTCTGCACATGAAACTCTGGTGTGAGGAACTCAGAGGCAAGAAGAAATGGCCCCAGCACACACCGTTATTCCCCACAGCGTAGGTAGCACTGTATGTGTCTGCATAGTCATCATCTGTAAAGAACATCATAGAAATTAGCCATCAGCAATACACACACACACACACACACACACACACACACACATGAACTCACCTGGTTTATGCACCATATGGATTTGTTTAAACATGGTCTTGTACCAGTCCTTTGGCCTGTCTACAGTCTGTGGACACACACACACACACACACACACACACACATACAGAAGCAATTCTGGATTTCAGGGTAATCAGGGCTCAGTGCCCCCCATGCACACCCACTTGTCCACCCTAATGCCCCCAGTTGGCCATCCTGATGCCCTCCATGCCCACCCAGTTGTCCACCCTGATGCCTGATGCATATGTTGATCAGCACTCACCGTGCGGATAGCAAGGGGGAGGCCCGACTCATCCACAGGCCCGATGCCCTGATAATGAGGCGCCTTGATCACAGAAACTTTCTTTTCCTCCTCTGAGAAACGAGCCACAGGAGTCACACTGCTGAACGACCTCTCACCTACTGACACCGACTTCCTCTGTACTGACTCTGAACCTTCTGATAGATAGATAGATAGATAGATAGATAGATAGATAGATAGATAGATAGATAGATAGATAGATAGATAGATAGATAGATAGATAGATAGATAGATAGATAGATAGATAGATAGATAGACACAGACAGATAGATAGATAGATAGATAGATAGATAGATAGATAGATAGATAGATAGATAGATAGATAGATAGATAGACACAGACATACAGACAGACAGACAGAAAGAGAAACAGACAGACAGACAGAAAGAGAAACAGAGAGAAATTAGCAAAAAGGAAAACAGCAGTGAAATTATAATAAAAGCAGAGGAGAATGAGATATAAAGAGTAGAACAAAAAAACACTGCATTTAGAAGCGAACTGTAACCCGAACAGGCAGAACCCCTGACTACAGCACAGACAAACTGTTAGCTTCTCTGCTAAAAGCTGCTCTGTCAACACCTGAAGCACTCTGACATCCCGGCAGCAAACTTTCACCAGCGTTTGTGTGTCGGCTCCCAATCCATCTGCACTCGTTTTTCTCCTCTATATATATCGATCGCTCCGGCCTGTTTTAATGGGTGCTGGAAAGGATTTGCTGCCAGCGGCGCCACCGCTAATAAACCGCATACATCACACAGCCATTAAGTGAACACTGCAACTCCCAGAGCTCAATCAATAAGATATGAGCTTGTATCATCACCTTTAGAACCAAAGAGCACACGGCAGGCGAACTGATCCTGAGGTGACAGGTGAATTGGTGGAAGTGACTTTTACTAAAATTTTATTTGAGCCAGTGGGACACGTGTTAACAGCCTTGGGGTTGGTGAGATAAAATCTTATGCAAACTTTACCCAAGGTTAGCCCTTAAATAGAAACATTTTTTTGCTAAAGATTAGCTGTACAGCACCAATGATCATACACTGTACAGTATATTGTGACTGAAACATAGATCGATCAATTGCACTTGATGTTTTAAAAAAAAATCTAATGCAAAGTGAAAGCCACAGAGTCAAGTCAAGTCAAGTGAAGTAAAGCCAAGTCAAGTCAAAAGTCAACTCAAAAGTCAAGTCAAGTCAAGTAAAGCAAAGTGAAGTAAAGTTAAGTCAAGTCAAGTCAAGTCAAGTCAAAAAAAAAAAAATGTGATTGTCATTTCTACCATCTTTATCTGATGCAGAACACAGTAAAATGAGGACGCGTTCCTCAAGAACCCTGGTGCTACATTAAACAACACAGAGCTACATAACAGAACACAGAGTTAAGGACTAAAGTAAGTGTCCTCACCACATAAAGTATATCGTGTGCAACTGAATGCAAATAGTGCAGACAGACAACACAAGACAGTGTGAGACAGATACACAAAACACAGAATACAAAATAGTGCCGACCAGTAAACCTATTATATACCATGATTATACAGTAATGTGCAAAAGAGGACTATAAACAAGAGTGTATTTGTAAACAAAAAAACATTGTAATGCAAAAACAGCAGTAGCAGCAGTCGAGAGGCGCAAAACAGCATGTAAACAGTATAATACAATATAATATAAATATCGTTTATGCATGGGGTCCAGTGTGGGTGGAAGCTCTGTCTTGATGTGCCTCAAGACAAGCCTCTCAAAGCACTTTATTACGTTGAGTGTGGCAGGAGATTGAGGCAGAAGACTGCAGACTGCTTGGGGACAATAGTTTTTGTCTTGAGGCTTGTAGGAACAACATGCTGCTCGGGGAGATGTTGAAGACTTCAGTTAAGACATCCGCTAGCTCTTCTGCACATTCCCTGAGCACTCTGTCAGGAACGTTTCTGATCCAGCACTTTTGTGGGTTAACTCTCCATAAAGTTTTTCTCACTTCAACTGTGTTAAGACAGAGCACCTGGTCACTGGGAGGAGGGGTGGTCTCTCTTGCTGTCCTGGAAGTGACTGTGGATTTGCTTGGCGTGTGCGTGCTATTTGCCTTGCTAGTTTCTGAAGGTCACTTACAACAAACAATATCAGAATTGTTCCTCAAAATCAAGGAATGGAGGTATTTCCATTTCTTTAAAATCCTCCCTACAAAATTGATCCTGTTGAATCCTGGAAAATTGAAGGTTTGAAGGTTGGGGGACATTAGACATTACCTGAGTGTCTTGTCTGCTGTAAATGCTCGAGTCCAGGACTAAAGATGGGTGGAGGAGGACGTTGTGATGGAGGAGAAAATGACCTCTGTGTGTGGGCACTTCCATTAATCGCCATTTCACCCTGCAAACACAGCCAGTCATATAAAGAAACATAAATATATTTGTGTTATCTATCAACAGTAAGCAATCTAGGGCTACGACTGGATCTAATGTTAATATGGCAGCAAGTGACGTTGACACGATGTTACACTGACACTGGTTATCTGTGGTTGGGATACACACAGGAAAAGGATGTTAAAACACCTCAAAATTTAAACAGTGACAAATCAAGGAATCAACATGGTAGCTTGAGAGTGTGGTTAGATTTTCTAACATCCAGGCCTGATTTGGGTGGGTTTATTTCTGGACAGGGGGCAAATACACATATGAGACAAACACCTCACAATATCACTCCAGAAAAGACACCACAAGTTCAACAGATATACCAAGGTCACCTGCACATTAATCAACATTTAGCACACATGCTAATAAGGTAAAGGGGTGGAGACACACACAGCTCTTTTGCAACATCAGCAAAACATGACTGGGCAAACAGGTGAGAGATTTGAGTGAAGGGGCATGGCTGCGTGATAGTTACGTTAGTATCAGCAGCCGTTGCTGAGGCATTGAATGCAGGGACACCGTCAGGGGAGACAGAAGCGTGGCTGAGAGTGGGGGAGGGGGTGGGTGTGGTCTCAGGCGTGTCCACAGCGCAGATCTGCAATTCTTCAAGGACAGCCGTCGACGATGAATAGTGGCTCAGTGCCGAAAGCGATCGTGATGGAGGGTTCGGGCTGAGCAAGAAGTCAGGCGACTCCTGAGTTGCATGGCTGTAGGATGATCCAGACCGGAAGTCGGTGGTACATCTAGCTGGGGATGCATCACGCTAGCGGAGGGTAGGAAGGATGAAAGGAGGGATAAAGAAATGATTAGCGCAACCATGCTAGCAAGCAGGATGTGTAACTCTGTGTGGTAAAGCTGGGTTGGACCAAGTTAGCGGACTGAATCGGGGAAGTCAGCTGTGGGAGGAAAGAAGAATATGACAACTTTTTCTGATGATTCACAAACAAACCTAGTCTAAGGAGAAATGGTTGAAGAGTTCCTACTATGGTTAAGGTTTTCTAGAGCTCTAAAAGGGTTCTACTTCCTGTTCTACATAGAATCTTTAAAGAGCAACCCCAGATTGGCCAAATGGAAAAGGATTATTTTAGTTAGGAATCAAGAACAAATATACACCAACCGTGTGTAACAATATGACCAAATGCCTAAAAACAAATGGGTTTTTTTGGTGCTAAAACAGTCCTGATCTGTCAAGCATTAACTGCATTAACTTCTTCAGCAATTTTGGATGCCATGACATTGTTCCTTCCTTGGAGCACTTTTGATAAATACTGACCACTGCAGAACAGGAACATCCCCCAAGAACTGCAGTTTTGGAGATTCTCTGACCTTCGTCCAGCCATCACAATATGGCCCTTGTCAAACTCACTCAAATCCTTATGTGTGCCCATTAGTCCTGCTTCTAATCCATCAACTTTGAGGACAAAATGTTCATTTGCTGCCTAATATATCCCACCCCCTAACAGGTGCCATGATGAAGAGATCATCAGTGTTCTTTACTTCACCAGTCATAAAGTAATAAAGTCATAATGTTATGCCTGATCGGTGTACATTGGAAACAATCATCAAGGTGAATTTGAATGGTCAAGAGTTTTAGAAGACTCTACCGTTAACCTTTTAAAGGGAAACCTACTGTATGTTTTATCCTAGTCATCAACTGAATTTGACCCAGGACAGATTTGGCTCAGAAACATAGACCAGAGTTACATTTCTATAGTATTTCTTCAGGGTCCTTAAGGGTTCTTGATGTCCAATAAATAGGTACATGCCATTGCCAGAAAAAGAGAAATGATTGCTGGTGGGTTCCGGCACCAGTAATAAAGGTTTATACAATAATGGGGCTTTTATTGAAGGAAACTTTTCTGATGAAACCCTCGTTTAGGGCACTTCAAATAATACCTTTATAGAGTTCTATGTAAAACCAGTAAAGAGTGAAAAACTCCTTAAGGTGCAAGTTTTTTCAGCGTAAGCAACAACTTTGTTAGAGTGTTCAATCATTTTGATGTTAGCTATTATTGAAAAAGGACGTCTAACCAGAAACAAATATGTGGTTTAGAAAAAAACTACTCATGTGGAAAGTGAGCTGAAGCCAAATAAATGCAATACCGCCTCATCGCCTGCAGGTCTGGGTGGCACTTTGGGGCTTGGCTCAGCAGGATCCTGGCTTTGGGATCCAAATCCAGCTCGCAGTCCAGATTGGGAACGGTATTCTGAACCCTTAGGAGCTATCCGAATGGAGAGAGAGGCTGTGTGTGTCGTAGCAGGGGATTTGGAGTGTGTACGCGGTGGTGGGGATGGCGGAATATCATCGGTCGAACCAGGGTTCATGACCTTCACTGTGTTAGTATTAGCCCACGGTTGATACATGTTAGTATCGCTGCTTACATCTTTAGTGTTAGCAGTGGATCCTTCATTAGCGAGTTTCAGAAGCGGCACCTTGCGCTCCAGGAGCTGGCTAATAAAGCTGTTAGCATTAGCATTAACAATATCTTGGGCGATCTCTGAGCTGGTAGTGCGAGCGGTTTCAGAATACAAGTACGAGGAGTTGGATTGGATGGCGTAAGATCCAGAGGGAACGATGGAGCTGTAAGGTGGAGGGTTTGGGGTCATGTGATAGCTCTCTCTCCGAGGGGGCGGGAGCGGAACCTGATTGACACACAGGGGAGCCAGTTGGAAGGAAAAATAAAAAAGACAACGTTAGACCTGGAGAGCATTTCACACTGGCAGCATGGGTAGAAATGACCTTAATATAAAACGATTGGTGAGTCAGAGGCGAAAATTTCTGAATAAATGATATGGTCGTTAAATCGATGGCCTGCCAAATAGGAACAAGATTAAATTTTACCGCAAGCTTTAAAGATTTACACCCGACCACACAGAGACATGCTTATATAAATATCAGAGAACATCACGAGGAATGCTCGTGGGTGGAGAGACGGAGATATCGATATACAGTAATCCCCCGCTTTGCCGCAGTTCGAATCTGGCGCCGAATCGCGAAATTGCATTTGCCACTAATTAGTTTGGCTGATTTTCCCGGTCTCTCGTGGAGAGCACCATAGACCAAAATATTTATAGGGAATAGTTTTGATAGAATTTTATGTAAAAAATGTTGTATTTATTAATACAAAAATAATTATTAATTATAAAATGAAGTAAAGTGTTAATACAATACTGTATACATAAAATATCATTTTTGGGGTGGCGTCCGTTTAGGTAGGGTTCTTGAAATCTTCATCTGGAACTTCAAAAGTCTGGATTTAATCATGTAATTGCTCAATATAACACATCAAATGGTCAGGAGTGAAGCACGGTGGTGGTGTTTACCGGGACAGGGCTGCTCTTGTCCTGCAGGTTGGGATGAACGCTTCTGTAGCCTTTAGCAGTCAGAGTGGAGCTGCTCTCATCACCGTTTCTCAATCCGTCCGTCATAGAGCGTGACCGCCAGGCATCTACACACACACACACACACACACAGACACACACACACACACACACACAGACACACACACACACACACACACACACACAATTACTATACAGCACCATTTATGTGTATACTCTGTCTCAGGTTCTCGATAAGGCTAAGTTTATAGCTGCTATAACATAAGTGAGAACATGAACATGATTTATGGAGGTTCCACAGCAATACAGGTAACCAGAAATGGATAAAAAGTACAATATGAAATTGTACTATAACATGGCAACCTACAGAACTACAGAACACACACACACACACACACACACACTTGTACAATTTACACAGAAATGATTACACTTACCAGAGTCTGAAAAATGACTTTCACTACCTGAAAACACAGCAGACAAAAGCAGCATCAAATACAAAACTGAGTTTTCTTTCTTTCTTTCTTTCTTTCTTTCTTTCTTTCTTTCTTTCTTTCTTTCTTTCTTTCTTTCTTTCTTTCTTTTTCTCTCTTTTTTTCTTCTTTATTTTCACAACTCTTTCTTTCTTTCTTTCTTTCTTTCTTTCTTTCTTTCTTTCTTTCTTTCTTTCTTTCTTTCTTTCTTTCTTTCTTTCTTTTTTAGTTTCATATTTTAACATTCTATCTTTCTTTTTTATTTTTGCATCTTTCTTTCTTTCTGTCTTTTTATTTATATTTTATTATTTCCTTATTTTCTTTCATCCCCGTCTTCTTCTTTACTTTATTATTTATATATTTTTCCTTTTTTCTTTCATTATTTTTTTTTTTTCATTTTTATGCATTCTTTTAATTTCCTTATTTCCTTCATCTCTTTATTTTTTTTTATCTCTATTTTTCTTTTTTTCCATTTTCTGCCATCATTTCTTCCTTCCTTCCTGATTCGGTTGTATATGATTATGTTATGGTAATAGTTGTAATACTCAAAAGCAGAAGTACTGAAAACCCCACATGTTTGTGACAGTAAAATAAAATGCACTCATTTAAAAAAAACAGGGACTTGAGTCACAAACTAAGTAAAATATCAGACATATAAAGACACCAGCGATTCTTATCGAGTGTAACAAAGTTTCTGTGGATCTGTCCATCTGCTACTGCTGCCTGTACCATCAATGCTAATACAGCTGCAGTGTAGCAGGCAAGCTAGCACTTCTCCAATAAGCAAGTCCTTACTATCCTCTCAAGCTTTTATTTCCTTTCCTCGTTTATTTGGAAGGAAGTCTCAGAGGTGTGCTAAACGTCCACTTGAAGCTTTTATGTTTCTCAGCACAAACCAAAGCTCACTGTTAATGCTAGCGCATGCTGAATCAGCAAAACTTCTCCAACAACAACATTATCCTGAACAGTTGAAATCAAACCGAGCTCACACACATCAGACTTTGTTGACATTATTAGCCTTGTAGCTTATTCCAGAAAGGATTAGTGAATCGTACCTGTGTTCATGTTGGAAATTTCCTTTTAGCACTTCTGAAAGGAAGAAATCACGTTCCTTTAACAAACAACACATTGGAGACAAAATGTTAGCATGCACAAAGTGCCACAAAAACACACACACTGATAACCCAGGGGCTTGTTTATATGGCGAGAGCTCGATAAAGCAATTCATTTGCAGAGGGATAGCGGGACAGAGGGACAGACACACAGACAGACAGATGAACAAACAGACAGGTTGAAAATAAAATGGGGTGCAATTGAAATTTGTGTCTGAATAGGAGACTTAAGTGGAACTGAGACCGAAATCCAAGACAGACGGACAGGCAGACAGATAGAGAGACAGACAAACAGATGGAATACAGACAAGCAAAAAGATGGACAAACAGACAGGCAGACAGACAGACAAGCAGACAGAGGGATTGAAGATTCTAGCATTTTTCTCAATGTACAGGAAACAGTCTGTTATACCACACAATAAAATTCAGACAGACAGACAGGCAAAGAAATGCACAGACAGACAGACAGACAGACAGACAGACAGACAGACAGACAGACAGACAGACAGACAGGTCGGGAATAGAATGTGGTGTAATTGAAATTTCTGTCTAAAAGAGAGACTAATCCCCTAAAAGAAATCCCAGACATACAAACACACAGACACAGACAGATCAACAGACATACAGACAGGCAGACAGACAGACAGACAGGCAGACAGGCAGGTTGGAAATAGAAGGTGGTGTGATTCTTAATAGAGTGTGAGTGGGAGTGTACAGGACTGTGACTAACACTTGGTCTGAAATCTACAGCATGTGTCTGGTATGTGTCTAATAAATAACCTTATACTCTCATCATACACAAACACACACACACACACACACACACACACACACACACACACACACACACACACACACAGACACACACACACACACACACACACACACACACACTAAACAACACACTTATAAATAAAACTGACTGAGGTACCGATGCTGTAAAATCCTGTCTATCTTTATAGTGTGAGTTCACTAAATGCTGGATGATGACTAATTGAGGCGTGAGTGCATTAGACCCCCTGAGCTCAGCTTCAGCTCGGTTTCATCAAAGACTCAATATTACTAACTTTCTGACTGAACGTGGAGTGAAAAGATCGGATCATGTTTCTGGACCAAGTAGGTGGAGCAGAACATGGAAATCTATAAATCTGACAAATAAATAAATAAATAATAATCAAATATAATAGAATTTAATTAGATAAATATTATATTATTATAACTTACTCAGCTAACAGTTTGTGGACACCTGACTAGAAGACAACGTGTTTCTTTTTGAACATCATATTCCACACAGAGTCACTATTTACTCTAATAACCTCCACTCTTCTGGGAAGATGACTAGATTATTTAGTCAGCATGAACAATTCATCTCAATGGTGTTCAATAGCATTGGAGCTCTATAGCAGGAGATCTTCCACACCTGTCCAACCCATGGAAAGCATATATTCATGGAGCTGGCTGTGTGAACAGAATTTGGGTCTCCTGGTTCAAGTGAGGGGAAAATGTATTGCTCCAGCATCCAAAGACGTCCTTCACATTTGTTTGCCTCTGAGTTTGTGGGAACATTTTGGTGAAAGAACCACAAAAGTCAGTAGAGATCGAATAGTAGCTAATATTTGCCATCCAAAATTCCAAAAAAGCTAGCTGTCTAGCATTAGAAAAGAGTATTATTTATTTATTTGTTATGAGTTATGAATATGAATTTGTCTAGTAAAAAAAAAAACCTCAATCTGCAAGTTTTAACCAAAATTATCCTGCAGGATTTTTAATTATTTTAACTATAACTATACTATAAATTCTCTGTTAAAGCTGAAATTTTCTAAATTAACAGTTTATTCCCGTTAATTCCCATGGAAAGTTTCCAGTTTTTAAAATTCCTGGAATTTTGCAACCCTGATAATAACAATAATTTTCTTCTTTCTAATTGAATGTTTTTGTATAATTACGTGGACGCAAACATACACTTTTATATAATACAATAAAGCAAATGCACACACACATCAGTGAAACACTACGTAGCTTCCTACATAGGGACACACTACAATCAAGTCTTTCCTCACACACTTACACATTCCTACTCAGAATGTGAAATGAAACCACGTGAACGTACCCTGTATCATCACCGGCGTTGAACCTCGTATACGTTCCTCTCATTTCTCGGCCACTCTGTTCGTCTGTTTGGTCGTGTTTTCTCGAAAACGAAAACAACCGTGAGTCAAATTCCTCTGCAGAACTCACTGCGCTGATTTTGTCCAATGATGCTCTTTTAGAGAGGTTCCTCATACAACAAACACACTCAATTACACACACACACACACACACACACACACACACACACACACACACACACACACACACACACCTCACGTACTGCTCCTGTTACCATTTTTAAATTTAACTCCGCTGCTGCCATTTGCTATAAAAAATACAGTCTGACCCCCAACACTAGAACTTCAGCTGTTCAAAAACAATTTCATGTGACAAACACTTTTTACTTCATTCACGTTCACATTGCTTCGATCTGACACGACAAGAATCAGTCGCAGGTCCATTATCGCAGTGCTAAACGTATTTTAGGAGTCTTTTCTCACTCATGTATCAACACATTTAAGGAACAAAATCTATATTCTACACACATTTGAGTCAATTTCTCTGTCAATCTACTTTCGATTTGTTCTTATAGCAAATATTTGAATTATGGCGTATCTTTATGAAACATAATGCAACAATGAAGCAAGCAAAGCCAGCAGAATCTTGCTAATACATGAGCTAGCATCATTTGTTCAGCATTAATACCTAGCTAACTCGCGTTGAAAGTGTGAAATTGTATTGTACAGTAAATATAAAGACAGAGGAGAAGAAAGAAACGGAAATGAAAGTGTCCAGAATATAAACTTTTACCTCAAAAATGATCAAGAAACGACAAAAAATGGGTTAAAAGGACAAAAAAAATAATTTGTACTAAACATGTAGCAATACGCTATCACTTTATCATTACATCTATTAGGATTTTACTCAGCTTCTACAAATAAACACACACACACACACACACACAGAGACCATTCGTCATATCTGCACTTTTAGCACGGCAGGGCGGGTCGCCTTGGCAATAAGCGTTATATTATGGGATAGTGTTACGTGGGGACAGACCAGCGGCGTCATAGCAGGTGCCGAATCAAGACTCTCTCTCACACACACACACACACACACACACACACACACACACACACACACACACACACACACACACACACACACAAATAGTAAGTGATTAGCATTCATAGCATTCACATCACGCCAGCTAGCATCAACAAACCCGACTAGCAAAGTGAACAACGATATTGGAAATTATATTCCATTGACAATGATAGAACTGTAATGAATGGATATTTGGTGTTGAGAATGAGGATGGGTTCCTCTCAAGGTTTCTTTCCCAAATAGTGAAAATATTAGCCTAATATAGCTAATATTACATAGCTAGCTAATAAAGTATTAATATTTGGCTTAGCATTTCCTGACATGCTAAAACACCATTTAGTGTATTTAGGTACTACATAAAATAGTTAAATAGCCAGCTAGCCACACACACACACACACACACACACACACACACACACACACACACACACACACACACACACACACACAGAGATGCACAGAAATGTGGACACGTTGTGTAAGAGGCCACAGCTTTCCAGGGTCACTGTAAAAAAGCTGCTCTTATGTTTGTGACACTGTGTGTGTGTGTGTGTGTGTGTGTGTGTGTGTGTGTGTGTGTGTGTGTGTGTGTTATTAGCTTTACCAGGACCTAACTGCCAGACACTCCTCTATTCTTAGGACTCTGTCAAGAATAATGATGACATCATCATAACACCTCCAGCAAAACACACACATACACACACACACACACACACACACACACACACACACACACACACACACACACACACACACACACACACATAACATGCTTACACAATAACACACAAACAATAAAACATACAGTAACACATAAACCCACAAACATACACACAGTAACACATACAATAGCACACATGCGCACACACAAGCATACATACAATAACATAAAAGCACACTCAATAAGACACAAATAACACAAACAGTAACATGCATGCGCATGCACACACACACACACACACACACACACGCACACACACACACACACACACACACACACGCACGCACATACAATAATACACAAACAATAACATGCATGCACTCACACACACACACACACATGCAATAACACAAACAATAACACATAATAATACACACACAATAACACACAAAATGACACAAAATATAACACAGCCAAAAATACATACAATAACACACAAACAACAACTCACACACATGCAATAACAATCACATATATATAATAATACACACGTGCGCACAAACACACACACACATACACATGCAATAACAAACAATAACATACATATAATAATACACACACACACACACACACACACACACACACACACACACACACATTCAATACCACACAAACACATACCTAAACACACAGCGGCATGGAAATTAAAGGAGGCGTGTCCTCTAGCTGTCAGTCACAATAAAGGAGGCATGTCCTCTGTCTATCAGTTTTATTTAAGGAGGTGTGGCTTCTGTCTATCAGTCCCAATAAAGGGGGTGTGGCTTCTATGTGTTCCATCTCGTATAAAAAAATTCCATCTCGTATTTATTCATTCCCACCTCATAAAAACAGAATTAGCTCATTTTCCTACTTTCTGCCTGTGAGAGTTTTTCTCCTACTGCTAGCAGACTCAACCCAAAAACACAAATCAATCACAAAAGCAGCTCAGAAATCTTTTTTTTTTTAAGGCTTCAAAACAAATCCACATCCAAACATACCAAATCCCTCCTCAGCTTCGGCATCCAGGGAAGGCAGAAAGCTGCTCCTGCTGTGTCCACACTGCAACGGTCCAGAGTGGTTTCTCAGAGCTGCATATTTGAGGAACACTGGTCCTCTGCTGATCACTGAGACCAGATTCCAGGAGTCTGAGGCGACCCAAAGCTCAAAGGTGCTGGCAGCATTTCTCAGTTTTCCGAGGCTGACCACAGAAATTCTCATAAAAACATTCAGGTCGAGCAAAAGGCAGCAGGATAGAGTAAAGAGGGGGAATGTAAAGTGCTGGGCTTCTTAATAAGACGTGCCAGACGTAATCAGACACGTGTGCAGTTAAAATTTGGTCATTCCAAACACCGCTGTCAATATCCCTGATGCTCACTTTATGAAATACTGAACAGATAATAAATAAATAAAGGATAAAAAAAATGAGTTTCAAAATTCGAAAATAAGTCCAAAAAAATAACTAAATTTCAACTAAAAAAATAAAAACTATAAAGTAAGTTAAAATTGCAAACAAACAAACAAACAGAAATTTACATAATTAAATACATTTATTTAAAACATTAAAATTAATTAATTGATTAATTAACAAACAAATAAATGAACTTATCAGTTTGTTTTTAATTAATCCGCTGATTAATTATATTAATAATGATCAATTATTAATTTATAAAATAAATGTTAAACGTGTAAAAAATATTATGTACAATACTTATACCTACACAATAATATTTGCATTAAAATGTCTAAAAAGGTTTCATATTAAAAATCGATTTATTTAAGTTTTTAGATTTTATTTTCCTGCTTGGATGCTGATTATTTCTGACTGTATAGTTTTGATAGAAGCGATCTTATTGGCTGCTCACTTGTCACTCCCGTTTGTATTTTGTGATGCAAAATTCTACTTTTGTTCATGGGGAAATCCCTGGTTACTATTGTTTATATTGGGTAGTTACACTCTAATTTGCATTTTGTATGTGATTGGTAGATCGTTGTTATGACATCACAAACTGAGTCTCCTGAATTCTGAATCATTCCTATAATCAGAATAATCAGAAAGAAATCCAGTGGTTTCAGGACTGTGTTAATCAATTTGTCTTGTTAGAGACATTAAATGAACAATGGATGAAAGACTTTGGGAGAAAAGTAACTGAAAGGATGGAGATAGAAAGAGAGAGAGAGGGGGGGGGAGAGGGAGAGAGAAAGAGAGAGAGAGGGGGGAGCGAGAGAGGGGGGGGGGAGGGGGGGGGGGGTGGTATGCTGTATTATGTAAGCCACTGTTGTTAAAGAACAGAAATACACGTGACACACATACACATTCAGCACAAGCCATTATTGAGCAATTATTACGCTTTGATTGATTCATTACGTGCCGCAAAGACACGTGAGCATAAACCGCACAAACCCACACACACACACACATTCATTTTTGTACAGTCCACACCCACAAAACTCCATAAAAGAAAAAGCTCTAAGTGTAAAATGACAACTAAAAGGTGTGTGTAAGTCTATGAGTGTGTGTGCTCAATAGGTTTGTTATGCAAAGAGACAAAGGCAAATCTTTTAAACAAAATAACTGCATACAATTATTTGTATTAGGAATGACGTGTGTGTGTGTGTGTGTGTGTGTGTGTGTGTGTGTTATGGAAGTTGTGTGCTTGCATGTGTAAGAACCATATTGTGTGTATTTTTTATGAGAAGTTGTGTTCATCCATAGAAGTTGTGTATTTGCGCGCGCGCGTGTGTGTGTGTGTGTGTGTGTGTGCGTGTGCAGTTTCGCATTCCCTTAGCCATTGAAACTCAACCCCTGTGCATATGTGTGTGTGTGTGTGTGTGTGTGTGTGTGTGTGTGTGTGTGTGTGTGTGTGTGTGTGTGTGTTATGGAAGTTGTGTGCTTGCATGTGTAAGAACCATATTGTGTGTATTTTTTATGAAAAGTTGTGTTCATCCATAGAAGTTGTGTATTTGCGCGCGTGTGTGTGTGTGTGTGTGTGTGTGTGTGTGTGTGTGTGCGTGTGCAGTTTCGCATTCCTTCAGCCATTGAAACTCAACCCCTGTGCATATGTGTGTGTGTGTGTGTGTGTGTGTGTGTGTGTGTGTGTGTGTGTGTGTGTGTGTACGTGCACCAGTATTCCCTTTTCGAGGCCTTTGTGTCGACCCTGAATAAAACTGGACACAAACACGCAGGAATGAGGAAGAAAAAAGACAGTAAACACACACACACACACACACACACACACACACACACACATACACACACACACACACACACACACACACACACACACACACACAAAGAGAAACTATGGGGTTATTCTGAAACAGACAAAGATGGCACGAAAGACTGAGAAGCGTAACAGAACCAAACAGAACAGAACCGAAGCGAATGTGTGATGTGGAAGAGAATCCAAGAGAAACAAAGTGAAGAAGAGAAATAAAGTGAAAAAGAGGAACAGAATGAAGAAGAGAAACATAGTGAAGAAGAGGAACAGAGTGAAGAAGAGAAACAGAGTAAAGCTCGAGTGCTGGTTCTGTAAAACAGGGATTTTATAGTGCAGATTCTGGTTTGGATGTTCAGTGTGACGTCTCAGCGAGCAAACTGCTCACTGGATGACTTTTCATTCCTGTGTTTTGGCCGCAGTTGCAGCACATTTAGGTCAGGAATGAAAACTAAATCCAGAATGAGTATCACATGCTGCTTCACATGCTACATTAGATATCCTCCTCGTCAAATACTGTCATAAAATACTATTTGTGTATGTATTTGTATGTATGTATGTATAGCATAGAAAATATACACATATAAATATAATCTCCATTAACCAGAGAAACTAAAAGGTTTACAAAATCTGAAAGTAGAAATTCATGTTTCAGGGAGGCTTCACTTTTTATTTTGGGACAATTTTGACATAAAATAGCTAGCTATAAAACTTTAAACTTTTATACCTCAAAAATCCTAACACACTACGTATGCATTAACATTAAAATACTAACAGATATAAAGATCTTTCCTAAAATTTCCTGTAAAAGTCTTATTGGTTTTACAGCCTGTAGATTTTTAGCGCTGGCCAAATATCTGTATTTCCTAAGATGAAACTTTGACGAAGATGAAACCACCCCCCCAAAAAATCAAAAAAAGAGGAGTAGCATTCAATCATAAAATTTTTTAACTTACACTAGTATTGAGACACATTACATTTTCAGCCATATTTGGTTCTTCTCCACACTGGTAGTAGAAACTTTGAGGTATACAACTCTAATTGGATGTCTGGATGCAGTAGTTTAAACTAGGAGACCCAAACCATCTCCTGCTATAGAGCGCCAACATTAATGAACACCTTTGTTCACACTGACCAGGCCTCCTCACCTCACCTCACCTCACCTCCATCAGTACCTGAATTTACCAACACCATTGTGGATGAATGAATCTCCACAAAATCCAGTGGAACATCTTCCCAGAAGACTGAAGCTTATTATAAGAGCAAATAGGGACTTAATGTGGAATTGAATGTTTAAAAAAAAAAAACAGAACAATTGTATGGTCCTCAAACTTGTCCATATAGTGTAGTATGAAAGCTAGCTAATGTTAATTATATACACTCGTTAACAATTTTAAACTATTGTTATTGTTAAAACCGATCCGAAATCATCTGATTCTTACCGTCATAAAACCTCCTAGAGACAAAAAGGGGTTGTACGTCCACCGTCAACACGACCTTCTCTATTCCTCGATCCTGTGTCCCGATTTAAAAATCCAGATTCTCCACGTTCACCTAGAACACAGAGAAGAAAAGCACAGGATGTGTCCAGCGTGTATGATTCCGACTCTAAACATTTATATCGAACAGTATAATTATACGAGACACCAGATTATATGAGGCTCAGCCTGAGTGGCAGAATTCAAGAGATTCAGGATTATAACATAAATCTCGACGAGGATTTCGACGATTGTCGTTTTTTTATGATGGATTTGTCAGAATATTATCCATGTTGCGCTGATTGTTTCATGAAATGCGTTAAAAGTGTTGTTAATATTTTGTAAAAAAAAAATTATTGTATACCTGTGAATTATACAGTATACAGCTATTAAACTGATTTAGATTTTTCTAATTTCTGGCACTGAAATGAGCTCCACCCACAGTGGAAACGTGTTTCACCTGTTTTCCCTTATAAGTCAGCTTCAACGCAATTTATGATAAACTTAGGAGGTCGCAATTATTGCAAACATGCCAATTTATTAAAACAAACCCAAAAATCAGCGCATGTATTTACATTTTTCCATTTAGTGAATTATTTCAAAAATATTGTGTTTTCGTGTTTGAGACTCATTGTTGATGTAACACTCTAAATTCAGCGAGAGCTATCGGCGGTCCTCTGTCCTTATGAATCATCAGCGACTACTGTAAATATCACACACACACACACACACACACACACACACACACACACACACACACACACAAAATAAGGATGTGCATCTCCATAACTGAGGCTGATGTAATTCGGATCATAGCCAATGATACGATCTATTAAAATGACATATTAAGTAGCGACCGATACGATACGATACGATTCACTCCTATTACGATGCAGTGCGATCCGATTTCAATTCGATTCAACAAAAAAAATATGATGCTCTGCAATTCCATATGGTACAGATAGTTCACAGATTATTTCTTTTGGTTCATACAGACAGCAAAATTCTGACTTCTAACTCATCAAAAACAGGTGAACGCAGACAGAGCAATGGGGACAAAGGCAAAAAAACACAGGCCGATACACAGTCCTTAATCCAAATACCAGGAAAACAGAACGATAAGGGGCAGAGCAGAAGCACAAACCGAAAAACAAATCAAAGTCCAAACCAGAAACGGGGCAGAAACAGGGATCAGGGTCAGGAACATGAACCAGAGCAGGCAGGGTGGCAAGAAACACCTCAGGGACTTAAGGAGCTGGTGAGGTAATCTGGCCCCCGTGTAAATGTAATTCTGTCCTTGAACACAGGGTGGCGCAAGAAAAACGGCAAGACGGCCACGGACCTGGAGGATCCTGACAGCTATGTTAATCTGTATTCTATGTGACTCTCAGGAGTCTCGTCTCGGCCGCCTCGGTCTCCACAGTCTACCTCATGTTCACGTAGCAGCAGCAGTGCTGACAGAACGCGCTCGAGCAACAGTTTAGCGAGAAAAAATGTAATCAAATATTGGTCACAAATTCGTTAACCCGATACACAGATGTGATTCGGTGATTCGTTCTTATTATCCTTAACACACACTGGCAAAAAAACTAACTCCAGGTTTCCGTGTGTACTGACTCAATAATAGCACATAAATAAAAGTCCTCGTTATGTTACATTTCAAATTCCAAACCGCTTCATCGTCCTCACACTACCCTGGACTGACGATAGAGCGTTTCCATTGGATGTTCTACCAGGAAAAGCTCTCAGCCCGGTGTTGAGTGTGGCATATGCTACGAAGCTGCGGCCGTCGTTTGAAGTGTCCGATCAAAAAGGTCAAGGTCCTTGTGGAGCCGCGAATGACTGGGCTATCATGCGCTGATGTAATGCTGGGAATATGTTCCGTCTGTGTAACGGTTGTTCATAAAAGAGTGTAAAGTGTTGCAGGATTAGCGTCGAGTTTCACACGGTCATTAGTTGGGGGGGTGTTTCGCGGGTCATAGTTTTTCGGCTCAGTGAAGTCGAAAAAGCTGCACGCCCTCGTCTTGGCTAGTTGCAATTCTAGTATAGAAAGAGTAGGCTAAACAAAAATTAGCTGTGGAAATTGAATCATCAAACGAATTCATCTTATTTTTTTCCAGCACAAATCTCACTTACCATACGCTACAAACTAACCTTGTTTGCTAGCGATAGGACTAGATTTCTCTGCTGGCTATCATTTGCTAGCTTTTCTTAATTAACTACCAAATCCGATCCTTAGCATTAGATTTCTAGGTTAAATCCAAGTATGTATATTAGTGGGAGATGTTCATCAAGATCCAGAGGACATGAAGGGTCAAAAAAAAGATATTACACAAACACATGCTGATAAACTTTTCTGCCTGAAGACACAAACTCACAACATAAAATAATAACAAGGTATTAAGGCATGAACTTGGACTTGAATTGTGGGACATGAAAACAGACCTAGCTTCTAAAATTTCTTTACTTGGCCAATCAGAATTCAATAAACATGTAAATTCTAGATATATATGTGATATATCCTGGTCTCCGAACGAGAATCTGATGTCTGGTCACTTTTCTGGCAACGAGCTTCAGAATCCTGAAGGTTGCCATCTAATGTGGCAGATTTGTTTTTATCTGATCTAGAACACTTTATTTATCCCCTAGGTTGTGGTGTCTCATTAAAAAAATTAATTCAAGTAAAGATTAAAGTAAAAAAAAACAAAAAAAGACAATTTAAATAAATATATATATTAAGTTATATATTAAGTGAAATGAAATTCACAGCAGCAAAAAAGAAATTGATGGTTGGAAAAGTCAGACTGCAATAATGGTTATAAAAGTTAATGCACATGTAACTATTATTATTATTATTATTATTATTGCACTGATTATTGCATATAATTGCTCAAGATATTAACAATAGTGTGGCATGAAAATCTTAAAATATAAACACATCTGTTATCTATCTCGTTTTAGGGGTTATATGGGGGGGGGGGGGGGCTTTTGATCGATTGATCAAATGTACAAGACATTTCCAAAACGGTGAAAAAAATGGATGGATTGCGCATGATTAGAGATAAAGCAGGCTACTGAGGCAACCAGAGAGGTTTGTGAGATCAGTTTGTTCAGTTTTCATAACAGCCAACTGTGTGGAGCTCAAAAGGAAAAAACAATTAACCAAATAAGGCTTAACAGTAGCTCAGGCATCTCGTCATTAAAGTGCTTCGGAGTTATTTTTTGCGACGACAACACACACACACACACACACACACACACACACACACACACACACACACACACACACACACACACACATACAGGGAACGTGTCGACATGATCACTCCAGGTTCATCTCAACACCCAATCCATTACAAGAGTGAATATGAGCTAAGTGTTCCTGGCTCAAGGAGTGACAGGTTATAAAAAGTATCGGCAGTGTGTCAACGCATAAACGTGCTCACACACACACACACACACACACACACACACAAACCTTAATAACAATCACATATACAATAACATACAAGGCAGAATAATCCAGGACAGTGTAAACTACTATACACTTCTACACCCTATTATTTAATACTGCACTCCACTTTAATCCCTACTGTAAACTACGATAAACTACAGTATCCTGTACTCTACTGATGCATACTAATGTTTATATCGGAGTAATCTAATGTACAATATACTGTATTACTCCATACTTTTCTGTGTTGGACTGTAACCTGTGTTTTTTTTCTCCCTTAAATTCATTTACTATATTGTACTTTACTTCACTTCCATACTCTTCTAAACTGCGCTACTGTACACCATTCTCTTCTGTACACCACTGTAAACTACTGTATTACACTCTACTGTAACACATTTTCTATTACTGTCAATTCTTCTACCCTACTGGACCACACGCAAATCTAATCTAATATACTCTTCTACAAACTCTCTACACGCTATTGCACTATACTGTACTCTAAACTACCATATTGTACTGCAAACTACTGTACAACATAGTACAGCATACATTCTATATTCTAAACTACTGCACTATTCTATACTCCACTGTAAATAAAATGACTATACTGTACGGCAAACTACTGTACAATGCACAACTCCATACCTTTCCACACTTTAGACTATTGAAATTTACAGTAAAGTATTTTACCATAAACTATTTTACAATACTGAACACTGGTGTACTTTAATCTAAACTACCATACTATATGGCAAACTAGTGCACAATAAAGTACTCCATATTTTCTACACTTTTTTGTAAACTATTCTCTGCTGTAAAGTACTTCACTGTAAAGTATTGTACACTTCTGTACTACTCCATGCAAACTACTGTACAGCATAGCATGTAGTATGGCATACTCTATTGTACTCAACATCATACTCCACTGTAAAGTACCTTGCTATAAAATATTTAATTGTACTGTACTATAGTGTACTTCACTCTAAACTATCATACTATACTGCAAACTAATGTACACAATAGTACTCAAAGAAATGCTACACACTACTGTAAACTACCGTACTACACTCCACTGTACCTTATATCTAACCTATACCTTACTTTAATATATATAAAAAGAAATTACTTTACTTTACTACAGTGTACTTAACTCTAAACTACCATACTGAATGGCAAACTACTGTACAGCATAGTACTATCTACCTACCTTTTACCTACTGAACAGTGTAGCATATAGTATGCCATCTGACTATTTCACTATAATATACTAAACTGTAAAAGTACTTTCAACTGTTTTACTGTAATGTACTATAGTGTACTTCAGTGTAAATTACAGTGATATGCGGCAAACTACTGTACAACATAGTACTCAATTACTTTCTGTAATCTAAACAATTGAACAATATGATACTTCACTAAACTATATCACTCAAAACTACCATATTACATGGCAAACTACTGTACAACATAGTATTCTGTACCGTTCTATACAATGTTATAGTACTATATGATACTACACAGTAATCTATATTACTTAATTCTAAACTACCATAATATACGGCTACAACTACTGTAGAACAATACCTTTTTATACTCTACTGTAATCTATTGTACTCCACTGTAAAGTACTTTACTGTACAATAGTGTACTATTCTTTACAACAGTGTACTTCACTCTAAACTACTAATGTTCTGCAAACGACTGTACAGTAAAGCATTAAGTATGCCAGACTCTTTTGTACTCCGCTATAAACTATTCTTCTGTACTATACTCCACTGTTAAGTTCTCTACTGTACAATACTGTTCTTTACTGCACTCCTCGCTCAATAGTACTGCATTGTACTATACAGTAATGTACTGTACTGTAGTTCACAATCTGAACTAAACAGCTTTACAACAGTACTAATAAAAATAATACTTTAAAAGTACTACAAAATAAACAAAATATCTGTGTGTGTGTGTGTGTGTGTGTGTGTGTGTGTGTGTGTGTGTGTGTGTGTGTGTGTGTGTGTGTGTGTGTGTGGCCTGCACATTGGATTGAATGAATCTGCAGTTTGTTCTGGCCCATTTACAACCGCTTAGAACAGATTTTTCTGACCTGGGACATAAGCCAACTGTATGCACAAACACACACACACACACACACACACACACACACACACACACACACACACACACACACACACACACACACACTACCACGCACAGTTCTATCCTTGGGGATTGAAAGATTTCTGCACAAAAACAAACAAATCGATATGCACTGCTGTACCCGGGTGTGTGAAAATTACGTTTGCATTTTTCTAAGCTACTGCTAAGTAACTGTGTGTGTGTGTGTGTTTGTGTGTGTGTGTGTGTGTGTGTGTGTGTGTGTGTGTGTGTGTGTGTGTGTGTGTGTGTGTGTGTGTTTGTGTGTATGTGTGTGTGTGGCTGATCAAAAAACCTAAACTCCGCCCCTAATAACTTGAAAAGGATGGCACTGGATGTTTAGGTTGGGCAGCTTCGAAATGCTGAACCTGAAAATCGACGTTTCATTAATATACGATGCCACAAAAGTGTGTGTGTGTGTGTGTGTGTGTGTGTGTGTGTTTGCTCTTTAACTTTGAGTGCTACCTCTGCACTAGACAGACAAGTCAGCTTTTCTGCTCCTTCCCTGATTATATAAATTCGAGCTGCTATCACATAGACGACTCCAGCGTATAGACTTATAGACTTTAGCCTATAGACTCTAACTGTTATAACACAGATGACTGGCTTAGAGACACTATTTATATACTTTAGTTTATAAACCTGATCATATAGATGACTCTAGTTTAGGCTCTAGTTTATAGACTCTGACTTATAAATGACTCTAGCTTATATACTGTGTCTCAGTAACTATAGCCGCTATCACATAAGCGACAACACAAACTTCTTTCATAGCAGTTCTACAAACTTAAACATCATTATGGTAACTTATATGTTTCTAAACATGTAAATACAATTGGAATCGTTGTGAATTTGGTGTGACATAAGCGCAATAAAACACAATCAACTTGAAGCTTGGAAAAGTAAATTACCGTATTTTTCGGACTATAAGCTGCTACCTTTTCCCCACGTTTTGATCCCCGCGGCTTAAACAACAAAGCGGCTTATTTATGAATTTTCCTGGGTTTTTCCCGGTTTCACAAACTTCAAGCCACAAAACTGGACCCCATAACAATAGACTAATGAAATTTCCGAACAGAAATTAAAAAAACGCACCTCACCTGTGTTCTGAGCTGCACGGCATTTGGAGAAAAAAAGTTTTTTTTTTACGCACGACGATGCCAAAAGATAAACTCCTGAGATAACTAGGTGTGAAAGGACGGAGGAAGACAGTAAACAATGACTTACTTGGTCGGCTACTGTTTAGATACAAGCCGTTGTAGCGCGTTGAGTCTGGGTGAAGGGAATGCTCGCTAACTCCAGTTACAACAGAAATCATATAAACACAGACAGGTTTCCAAAACTCGTGCTTTTTTATTTTTCTTGGCAACAGCGTTACGGTTTAGTCAAAGAAACTTAAAAATGAGCATCAGAAAATAATAAGGACATATTCCTCGTCTTGCACACACGCAGTAATAGCGGAAAATGCGGCGGCAGCCT
>NC_139600.1:15605575-15630575 GCF_946808225.1 Silurus aristotelis | reverse complement strand
TTGTGGACACCTGAGCATGCGATTGCTATGTGGTTCTTTTTGAACATCCCACAACGTCCACATCAAGTCTCTATTTGCTCTAATAATCTCCACTTTATCTTCAGGTGAAATGTTCCACTAGAATTTATTGGAGGTATAATTCCCGATGTTGGTGAGGTGAGGAAGTTGCTGGGGTGCAGTGAGCGTGAGCAATGTTAAGGTCAGGTGTCCACATACTTATGGTATTTCTTTCTCTCTCTCTCACACACACACACACACACACACAGTTGCACAGGACTGGAAAAAATAACTCCATTATCATCAGCTCCCGTCTACACACTACTCAGCGTGAGCACCAACGAGAAAATCAAAACCTGGAGCTTATCAGCGTCTGGTCAGCGTTAACCACCAAGCATTCCAGAGCAAACGTTCGGCACAAGGTCATGACACACACACACACACACACACACACACACACACACACACGCACACCAGCACTTCAGAGCGTTAGCAGTTGAAGCTAAGGCTAATTTGGGCTAATTACACACAGACCGTTGTGACCAGGCAGATGCAGCGTGTAGCATGTTAGCTTGTTTTAGTCAGGGCCTTGTTAATAACATCCAAGGATGGACCCCTGGTGGGGGTATATGAGAATGGTGGACTCGGGTTCGAACCGGGTCATGTGATACTCTCATGTTACTTCCTGTTTCTGCATTTGTGGTGTTGAGGACAGGGTTAGCATGCGGTATAAAAAGACGATCCTATAGGCCCAGAAGTGCTGTAATTAACTCAGCTCATATGTGGCTAAGTTTGGAGCTCACACACACACACACACACACACACATAGAAGAGGTGTCATGCCGCAACACATTCCTTGCTAACATGTGTTAGAAAGAAAAGAGAGAGACGTGTGTGTGTGAGTGTGTGTGTGTGTGTGTGTGTGTGTGTGTGTGTGAGTGTGTGTTCCTTTATAGTAAAGATTTTCCTGATTTCTTTATCATGGCTGTGTGATACGACGTGACATTCACGTGATAACTACGCGGATGCTTTTAGCTCCTGCCACACGTTTACCTCAGGGAGCTGTATTTTAATCCTGTCAGACCTCAAAGGTTAACGTTTGAAGTCTATTAATGCCGTTAAGACTAGCATTCAACACGGCTAGTTTTTAAAACCCTACTAACGAACGTGACCGTCAGGTGTGCTACGCAGAGCGTCTAGCTAGCGCTCTGTCTGTCTTTGCTAACGCCAGGATTTTAACTTGTCCTTCAAACACGCTAGCATCCGGGAAACATCCTGTTTTTTAGCTTCCACTTTTTGACCCTTGTTACATTAAATCTTGCTGCAAGGGTGTCATGAGGTTGACATTTGACCTCTCAGCGATGAAGCTAAAACTTCCTGGAGGTTTCATAAAAACGACCCAGAAGAGCAGAAGAATGTGTGGGAAGGCATTCCTGCATTAATGCTCTGCATTCTTCTCATTGTTCCTCTTTTTTTTTTCTTCTCCTATTTCTGGGCTGGAGTCTGAGGGTCATGTGGACCTGAGCCGAGACGAAGCTCGCTTCTGAAATACCGTAAAAGGGATGAAGCTACTGTGAGAGGAAGTGCTTCAGATATCACGTTTTTTGCAGAAGGATTCAGGACGAATACGTAGCACTAGCTGGGTTTAACAACGAAACGTGGCTGATTGCCATGGAGATGGAGAGAGGGAACAATAAACACCTACACAGATCAATTACACACCAGCATGACTTCATTACTCACCTCAGGAAAAGCTCTAACCTTTCTGGGATTAGTGTGTGTGTGTGTGTGTGTGTGTGTGTGTGTGTGTGTGTGTGTGTGTGTGTGTGTGTGTGTGTGTGTGTTTACATATTTACGTTTAATCACCACATTATCTGTGTAAAGCTGCTTTGAGACAATGTTTATTGTTAAAAGCGCAATACAAATAAAAATGAATTGAATTGAATTGAAGTGTGTGTGTGCGAGTGTGGTATTTTAGCGAGGTTGTATTGATGCAACCATGTGAGATGGGATTTGGGTTGTTTTTGTGTTTGATTGATAGATTCAGGCTGCAGGGTTCAGTGTTGGTTTTTGGTGTTTGGTACTGTGATCCTTGTGCAATGTTCACTGTCAGGGTGAGGGTCCACTATTGGCCTTTGGTTCATCCTGTTTGATAAAACTGTGTTAAGTGTTTGGTTGTCCCTGATGTGTTTAGTAATGGGTTGCATATGATATATGTTTATTATTTTCCGGTGTTTGGTAAGGAGGTGATCATTCCCTGATTACTGTTAGGTTTGACTCTAATGTGTTTGGTGTTGAGTTGAACATGCTGTGGTTAGTGTTAGGATTATCTTAGCATGTTTGTTGATGGATCTGGTTTGTGTTCATTCTCTGTAAAGTGTTAGATTGATTCTAAAGTGTTTGGCGATACGTTTAATGATCAGTTGTATAAAGTACGTGTTAATTTTCTATGTGTTTGGTGTTCTGTGTTTGGTTTTGAGGTAATTATGATGTGTTTGGTGTTCTGTGTTTGGTGTTAAGTTAATCATGCTGTGTTTGGTGTTCTCTGTTTTGTGTTACTTTAATGGTGGTGTGATTGATGTTATGTGCTTGGTGCTGAGTTAATTATGCTGGGTTTGTTGTTCTGTGTTTGGTGTTGGGTTAATTATACTGTGTTTGGTGTTCTGTGTTTGGTGTTTAGTTAATTATGCTGTGTTTGGTGTTGGGTTAATTATGCTGTGTTTGGTGTTGAGTTAATTATGCTGTGTTTGGTGTTAAATTTATTATGCTGTGTTTGGTGTTGAGTTAATTATGCTGTGTTTGGTGTTATGTGTTTGATGTTGAGTTAATTATGCTGTGTTTGGTGTTCTGTATTTGGGGTTGAGTTAATTATGCTGTGTTTGGTATTGAGTTAATTATGCTGTGTTTGGTGTTATGTGTTTGGTGTTAAGTCAATTATGCTGTGTTTGGTGTTCTGTGTTTGGTGTTGAGTTAATTATGCTGTGTTTGGTGTTCTGTGTTTGGTGTTGAGTTAATTATGCTGTGTTTGGTATTGAGTTAATTATGCTGTGTTTGGTGTTATGTGTTTGGTGTTGAGTCAATTATGCTGTGTTTGGTGTTCTGTGTTTGGTGTTGAGTTAATTATGATGTGTTTGGTGTTCTGTGTTTGGTGTTAAGTTAATCATGCTGTGTTTGGTGTTCTCTGTTTTGTGTTACTTTAATGGTGGTGTGATTGATGTTATGTGCTTGGTGCTGAGTTAATTATGCTGGGTTTGTTGTTCTGTGTTTGGTGTTGGGTTAATTATACTGTGTTTGGTGTTCTGTGTTTGGTGTTTAGTTAATTATGCTGTGTTTGGTGTTGGGTTAATTATGCTGTGCTTGGTGTTGAGTTAATTATGCTGTGTTTGGTGTTAAATTTATTATGCTGTGTTTGGTGTTGAGTTAATTATGCTGTGTTTGGTGTTATGTGTTTGATGTTGAGTTAATTATGCTGTGTTTGGTGTTCTGTGTTTGGTGGTGAGTTAATTATGCTGTGTTTGGTATTGAGTTAATTATGCTGTCAAGTCAAGTCAAGTCAAGTTTATTTGTATAGCGCTTTTCACAACAGACATTGTCTCAAAGCAGCTTTACAGAAAACAACAGTGAAGGTGAATGGTGTGCGTTTGTCCCTGATGAGCAGCCGTGGCGACAGTGGCAAGGAAAAACTCCCTTAGATGATATGAGGAAGAAACCTTGAGAGGAACCAGACTCAAAGGGGAACCCATCCTCATATGGGTGACATCAAAAGTTTGGTCATAAATCTTTCAACAATACAGAACAATTTGTGATCATCATAGATCCAGCATCAGCTTCTCCATGCCAGGGCCTTTAAACACTCGGCATCTACTTCTCCATGATCATCCATAGGTCCATAATCTTCACGAGGTGGGACGTGACTGGAGCTGGCCAAACCTCAGGAAGCCTCGGGATGGGGAGAGAAAGAGAAGCAGTGGAGAGGAATTAGCGTAGCTGCTGTTCATGATATTAACAGCACAAGTTGATAATGTGCATGTGATCAGATGTTCTGGAGCACAAGGTTGTGATGTGATGTGTGTGATGTGTGTTATGTGTAGGCTTTGCTAAAAAGATATGTTTTTAATCTGCACTTAAACTGGGAGAGTGTATCTGAACCCCGAACACTGTCAGGAAGACTATTCCAGAGTTTAGGAGCTAAATGTGAAAATGCTCTACCGCCTCTACTGCTGTGTTTGGTGTTATGTGTTTGGTGTTAAGTCAATTATGCTGTGTTTGGTGTTCTGTGTTTGGTGTTGAGTTAATTATGCTGTGTTTGGTGTTCTGTGTTTGGTGTTGAGTTAATTATGCTGTGTTTGGTATTGAGTTAATTATGCTGTGTTTGGTGTTATGTGTTTGGTGTTGAGTCAATTATGCTGTGTTTGGTGTTCTGTGTTTGGTGTTGAGTTAATTATGCTGTGTTTGGTGTTCTGTGTTCGGTGTTGAGTTAATTATGCTGTGTTTGGTGTTCTGTGTTTGATGTTGAGTTAATTATGCTGTGTTTGGTGTTGAGTTAATTATGCTGTGTTTGGTGTTCTGTGTTTGGTGTTGAGTTAGTTATGCTGTGTTTGGTGTTCTGTGTTTGGTGTTGAGTTAATTATACTGTGTTTGGTGTTTTGTGTTGTGTGTTAGGTTAATTATGCTGTGTTTGGTGTTCTGTGTTGTGTGTTAGGTTAATTATACTGTGTTTGGTGTTCTGTGTTGTGTGTTAGGTTAATTATGCTTTGTTTGGTGTTCTGTGTTTGATGTTAAGTTGATTATGCTGTGGTTAGTGTGAGGTTGATCCTAACATGTTGAGTGCTGAGTGCTTCCTGTCACATTCAACATGTATAAATTTTTCTTTGTTTTGTATTGAGTTGATGTCATTGTTGGTGTTTGGATGATCCTAACACGTTTGGTGTTAAGTTCATCTTTGCATTGTTGCTTCTTGGGTTTTGGATTGACTATTGCACTAGATGCTTCCAGGTTCATTTTGGCTCAAATGTTTGGCTATCTGATCATTTGGTGCATCCTTGTATGTTGGGTTGATTCTACTGTGTTTGGTATTTGGTGTTAAGTCGGCCACAATGTTTGTTTGGTATCAGGTTCATCCTGGCGTGTTTGGTGTTGGGTAAAAACAGCAATGTTTGGTGTGTGGTGGTTCCTTCATGCTGTGCTAAGCCAAGTATTGAAGTATTGATGCGTCAAAGTGTGTGTCAGCAAGCAGATAAGGCTTAATGTATTCTTTTCTCTCTCTCCTTCATACACAAACACACACACACACACACACACACACACACACACACACACACACACACACACACACACACACTCTGCAGTTCATATTGAACACGCTTGTTCCTCTTAATTTCCAGAAGTGGTCCAAATGACATTTCAGCCCAGCGATTAATGACTCGTGTGTAATTGGACTGGACAAAGTCGATGCTCAATAACGGACCGCTCGTTTCCTAACGCTATGACCGAACAGTTGTTCTGAAAACAGAGCCCTCTCCATAGAGAAGAGAACCTCCAATATATTATAGAACTGAAAGTAGTCATGAGGATGTGACCAGTCCAGGACCCGGAGCTGTTCTGTACAGATTACTACAGCACTATTAAATACAGTTTGCTAATACAAACTCCATCAGTAGCTATTTACGATGGAAACATGCACCTGAAACCAAATCTTATTATTCCTTTATACTTTTCTAAAATATCAGCTATCGTTGATTTTTTGCTTTTGATTTTCTGCGCCACAGTTAAAGCCAGTGTCTACACAGATCTATTAGCAAGAGGGACATCTGATTTATTGTAGGCTAAAGTAGCACAAAAATGACTTGATGAACTTTCTAGATGTTTGGTCAGGTATTAACTAGGAGCATGAAATTCAATTTGTTGTGAGGTATATTAATATATATTTTACACCGATCAGCATAACATTATGACCATCTGCCTAATATTGTGTTAGTCCCTGTTTTGCTGCTAAAACAGTCGTAAAACATGAACGTCTTCAGCAGTTTGAGCTACAGGAGCTCGTCTGTTGGATCGGACCACATGGACCAGCCTTCGCTCCTCACGTGCATCAATGATCCTCGATCGCCCATGACCCTGTCGCCGGTTCACCACTGTTCCTTCCTTGGAGCACTTTTGAAAGATTCTGACCACTGCAGACCAGAACATCTCACAAGAGATGCCGTTTTGGAGACGCTCCGACCCAGACGTCTAGACGTCACAATTTGTCAAACTGCTCAAATCCTTACGGCCAGTTTTCCTGCTTTTAACATCAACTCTGATGACAAAATTTTTACTTCCTGTCTGATATATATATATATCCCATATATGCCCGATTGATGTATATATGTATATTAATGGGGGGTATAATTTTACCGCTAGGTCTTCAGTGGTGTCCTACATGAATCAATCCACCTCTTAATACCATCATTATGACGTCATGTCTATAAAAACCATCAATATTATCGAGAAATGCAGTATAACAGAGCAATTTAAATTTCTTGTCCTCAGTCAGTTGTTGTAAGATGAAAAAAGGAGCTAATAAATCCACATGAATGTATTTGAGTTTGCGCAGTTTGGGCATAATGAATGCCCTCTTGCACACTTTATCTGTTTTTGTACCCTACTTTCCCCATGAGCACACAGATGGACAGTAGTCGTGTGGTCGTGTCCCAAATCGCACTTTATAAATGATATCGTGATTTGAACAAGGCCATTTTTTAGGTTTGTGGTGCATTAAATACCAGCCTGTTTGCTCTGTTTTATAGCAAAACTGACACCCTCCCAATAAGGTCCTAGAGAGTGTCATTTGGAGGACAACAGCGCCCTCTGCTGTTAATTTAATTGAGTTAGATTCATTTAAATTTGTTTCACTTTAATTCCATTTGATTCATTTAGATTTTTAGTGTGTTAACAATCAACATTGTCACAAAGCAGCTTTACAGAGATAAAAAAAAAAAAGTTTTACAATGAAAATGTATATGTTTAGAGCGTAAAGTTTGTCTATAATATGCAAGGAAAAACTCCCTGAGACCTCATGAGGAAGAAACCTTAAGAGGAACCTGTCTGGATCTGGATGTCACCGAATGTCCATTCTTTATCATTTTATCAAAATACAGATTCCTTCTTTGCATATCCAAGCAATGTTAGGAACCTGGGATCAGAGCTCAGAGTCAGGGTGAAGGGCCTTGAACCTCCAACCTTCTGATCAGCAGCCTAAACCTTCAGCACTAAACTACCACCTGATCTTTATTTACATTTATGACTTTTAGCAGACGCCCTTATTGTTATCTCATTCATGAGGAACTGTCCTAAGAAGGTTCTTCAGGAGTATGTTTAACTAGATAAAAAGGTGGACAGAGTGATGATGATGATGATGATGATGATGATGGATATAATGTCCAAGGACCATGCAATGTCATATAAAAAATTTTATTAAATGCAACATAAATGCCAAGAATCACTTTCACCCAGAGGTTAGTGAGCACTGAGAAGGTGACCCTGGTGCTTTTATTGTTTGTTTGTTGCTTTTTTCTCCAGTGGAGAATGAGGAAGTGGAGGATGAGGAAAAGAAACCCGGCAGCAGCTGCCACGTTACTGCACAAACACGCGCAGAGGGACACGAAGAGACCAGGAGCAGAACTGATACACGTCGCATCAACTTCCTTATTTTTGTGCTCATGGACTGAGACGGCGTTTCTGCACTCGTGGATCGCGCGTGCCCCGTTTGTCCACGCGGAAACCAGACCGAGCGCGCGCGTCATTGCGCTTCGTGAAGTTGCGCGCACACACACACACACACACACACACACACACACACAGTACATATGGCGATGTGGATCCTTCAGCTGCTGCCCCTCTGCCTGTGGGTCTCCATGCCCACGCCAGCTTACGGAAAAGAGTGCAGGCTTGAGCTCAGAAAGGCGGACTGCAGCCACATGAACTTGAAGACCATCCCTCAGGACCTGCCCGAGGACATCCGCGTCCTGGACGTGTCCCATAACCGGCTGGTGGAGCTCATACCCCAGTCTCTGACCCGATACCGAGATCTGGAGCAGCTCGATGGCAGCTACAACAGCCTGAAGTTGTTACCGGCAGACCTGTGCCAGGTCGTGCCCGCGATCTGGCGACTCACGCTGCGTCACAACGAAGTGCGCCTGCTGCAAAACCTGCGGAACTGCACGCACCTCACACACCTGGACCTGTCCGATAACAGGCTCAGACTGGAGGGAGAACCCTTCTCAGGGACAGCGGTAGGTCAGGACTTAGTACTAGTCTTAGTCAAGGGGGCGTGGCCTCTGCATCTTTCTTAGAAAAGGAGGTGTGGCCTTTGTTTCTGTTCTAGTAAAGGTTGGAATGAGGTGTGGCCTCAATATACGGCCCAATTGAGGAGGCGTAGCCTATGTATCTGTCTTATTAAAGGAGGTGTGGCCTCTGTTTCTGTCTTAGTGAAGGATTGAAGGAGGTGTGGTCTCAATATATGGCTTAATTGAGGAGGCGTGGCCTTTGTATCTGTCTTATTAAGGGAGGTGTGGCCTCTGTTTTTGTCTTAGTGACGGATTGAAGGAGGTGTGGCCTCTATATATTGCTTAGTGAAGGAGGTGTGGTTTTTGAAACTCTCCTAGTAAAAGAATAAGAGGTGTATCTGTCTTTGAAAAGGAGGTGTGGCCTGTGTATTTGTCTTTGAAAAGGAGGTGTGGCCTCTGAATCTGGCTTAGTAAAGGAGGTGTGGTTTCTCTATGTGTAATTATAAAGAAGGTGTGGATTTGTTTGTCTTAGTGAAGTGGGTGTGGCCTCTATATCTGTCGTATAAAAGTGGGTGTGGCCTCTGTATGTGTCTTAGTGAAGGCATGAATGGAGGCATGGCCTCTGTATCTGCCTGATTGAATGAAGGAGGCGTGGCCTCTGTATCTGTCTTAGTAAAGGAGGTGTGGCTTCTGTATGTCTTAGTGTAGAAGGTGTTGCGTTTGGATTTGCCTTAGTAAAATAATGAAGGAGGCGTGGCCTCTGGGTCTGCCTTAGTGAAGAAATGTAGGTGAAGAAGTTAAGGAGACATGATCTCTGATTCTCAGCTACGCACAACTGTTTTCTTTGTATTGTCGATAAGGAACAAGTACAAACACAGAACAGGAAGTTCTCCCCCTCAGCTCTCTATGGTACAGCTAAGATCATGTGACCCTCACAGGAGAGTGTTGTTTTGGGGATCAGGTGACAGCTGGAACAAGTTTCAGTGGTTTTGAGTTTCTGCTGAAGTCAGATGGGAAGTCGGAGGTGTGTGTGACTCACCAGGGCGGTGCATGTTCTACAGGAATCAGAGCAAGTCAGGACACTTCAGCTACTGTTACTGTTTACATTCATAATCCAGTGTTAATTTTGAGAAAACACAGAACAAGTCCGAATCCTGCGATAACCACAGAGTGGCTACACGTCTGCATGCGGTTCTAACTGAAACTCTAAACTGAGATGTGTCTTGTGTGCAGGGGGTCTGGCCTTGGTTCCTGCTTCATTCCTTCACAGCTAGAAATGATGACCAATGTGCTACCATGAGCGTTAGAACAAGCATGATCTCATTTCTCCTTTGCATTTCTGTAGAATTTGACTTGGCTGGACATATCCCGAAACAAGCTGACCTCCGCTCGCCTGGGGTCCCGTCCACAGCTTCCCAGCCTGAAGACCCTCCTCCTCTCTGGCAACGACATTGCAGATCTGAAGAAGGACGACTTGAATTTTCTCAGCGAGTCCTCGTCGTTCCGGACGCTGGCTCTTTCTTTTCTGCCTCTGAAGAAGGTAAAGGAGGAAACGCAGCCGTGGTGATGGTTCACTTTCACTGATCGGGTATTGGTGTGGAGGAATGAGGAACGGGGTAGCAGCATATGGGGCATGTGAGAGGGTGGAGAGGGAAGTGCAGAAACTTTCACTCGAGCAGTCTACAGCAGGAATTAAGGTTGGGTGAATGATGATGAATGGAGAAGATGGGAGGAGCTGTTGGAAGGGGTTTAGTGGTAATGAAGCTGCAGTAGATATGAGTTATTAACAGCATATTATTACTTTCAAAGCAGAGCCACAGATACAGAAATAAAATAAATCGCACAGACTTAGATCCTGATTGTACTGTTTACTGACGTAATATCAAAACAAGATCTAACTGGACGTTAAAAGGTCAAAGGTCAAAGTCTCATCGGTCCACATAATATTTGCCCAAAAGTCCTGATAAGATTTTTTTAAGTTTTTTTTTTGCAGCTGCATTTCATTGGCCCTGTACTTGTACTTTGCACAATGACTATAAAGTTGAATCCAATCTAATCTAATCTAATGTAATCTAATGAGAACTTTGTGTCCTAATTAATCAGATATTTATAATTAATTGTAGACTATACTTTAATTTACTAACTATAATTTTTTTTAATATACTATTCATTTTATATTTATATACAGTACAGTGTTTATGGTGTGTGAGAGACACATGCATGTTCCTTTGTTTCTATGCATCAAACTTGGTTATGAAACATTATGAAGATTTCCTCTGATCAAACAAATCCATAAATCTTCCCGATGTTCCACTTTATTCCCATTGAAAATTCCTTCTTTAGCATGAAGAACAGCTTTCCACACTTTCACACCGTTCATTTCTCCAAAAATTCTTCGCCGTGCCCTTCTGTAGATCTCACCAAAGATGTTCTTCACTAGTTTGAGATTTCTTGCTCATCCCAGAGCTGTTCAGTAGGATTGAGGTGAAATGTGATTGGCAGGTTGTTCCATAGAAAGATAACACACCAGACAACTGTTTACTTTCGCTTTCAGAGCTGTGTACGCTTCGGCTCATCGTCTTGTTGTACGGTGAAGTCGGTTCACTGCAGTCATGTTGGTTCAGGACTCCTTCACTTTCTGGAATAAATCTCCAAACTTCCCCTAAACAAACCCAAACCATTAAACTTTCACCCCCATGTGTGACTGTGGGGGTGAAGCAGTCAGATCACATCTTCTCTCCTTTTCTTTTCATTTTTCCAAATGTCCCATTTGGACTCTACAGAACCTTTTTTCACTCTTTCACTCTCCAGTTCTTGCGTGTTTTCGAATTTTACCGAGTTTGTTGAAACAAAAGGAACATACATGTGTCTCTCAAAAAACATAAAAGAATCTTATTATGAATTTTAAAGTGCTGTGAAAAACTATTTCACAAAGATAAACCAATTAAATACAATTCAACTGTAATCCAGCGTTTTTTTTTTATAACTGGCAACCAGTCTCAGCATCTCAATCGGATTTAGGTTCCAGACTTTGACTAGGCAAATCCAAAAACCTTCATTTTTTTAAACCATTTAGAATTGGACTTAATGGTGGGGTTTTTTTTAGATTATTGTCCCAAGTGCGCTTGAGCTTGAGGTGGGATATTCTCCTTCTCTGGGCAAGCTCAGAATTCATGCGTCCGTCTGGTATGATGTTCTTTTTATTAAAAGTTGTGTTAGTTCTACACCAGATGTAACAGTATGCACACTGTCCAAAAAACTTTTGTATCATCAGTCTGCCCCAAAGTGATAAACTGATAATCAAGATTTGAATATTTTTTTTTTGCAAATGTGAGACGAGTACCTCTGCAGTGTTAGATCTCTATTCTAGATGACTCTCAGGACGCGCCTCGATCTCCGTAATGTTGTTATGCGGTTTGAGGAACGAGGACAAAATCAATCTACAGTTCGAATATTCCTCACAAATTATTGGTCACCTTCGAAATAATGAAAGTATAGTGCAGCTACTGATAACTATATAGAATGTTTGTGGTTTTTTTTTTACCAAAGCAAAACCTTCATTTGTTGTTTGGTAACAAAAGTAGCTAAAACTGAAAGCTAAGTGATATCTTACGCTCATGTGGTACGATATAAACAGTATCTATTGCTAGTAGTAATTGCAGCCTTTATCTCCAGGTGGAACACGGCTGCTTCAAGCCCATTGCTGGTTTGCAAGACCTCGTGCTGGACGGTTGTAAACTCAACCCCACCTTCATTTCCAACCTCTGCGAGGAGCTGTCAGACACCTCTTTGAGAAACCTGTCTATCCAAAATACTCAGCAGGTCATGCTGACTAACATCACCTTCAAAGGCCTTGGAAAGACCAACCTCACTATTCTGGATCTCTCAAACAACAAGTTAGCCAGAATTAGAGATGGTTCCTTTCAGTGGTTTCCCATGCTGGAGTACCTGTCTTTAGAGCAAAACATCATAAAACAATTGACTAAAGGAACCTTCTTGGGACTGAAAAGTCTGAGGAAACTCAACCTACAGATGGCGCTAGTTAAAAGTCATACATCTCCACTTCCTGTCATAGACGACTTCTCTTTCCAGCCACTGGTCAAGCTGGAATATCTGAACATGGAGAGGACAGCGTTTAGAGAGATCCCAGAGAATATATTTGATGGTCTTTCGTGTCTCAGGGAGCTGAACATGGGTTGGAGCAGTACAGGAATCAGGATGATCAGCAATACCACCTTTGCATCCTTAAAAGGATCTCTGTTTCTTCAGACACTCAATCTTACAGGTATGGGCATCAAGAGCCTCGGCCCGGGAGCCTTTTCAAGCTTGGGCAACCTCAAGGTTCTTGTTCTAAGCCATAACTTCATCAAGCAGCAGCTGATGGGGGAGGAGTTTCAGGGTCTCAACAGTATCAGGGAAATCCATTTGTCATTCAACCAGCAGATGATCACTTTAATGTCTACGTCGTTCATCAACATACCCACACTAAAGATTCTGATGCTCGGGCATGCCCTGACCTCCAATTTGGACATGGAACCATCTCCGTTTAGACCGCTAGCTAATCTGACGGTGTTGGATCTCAGTAATAATAACATCGCAAACATAGGACACGGCTTGCTGGATGGGCTACACCATCTCAGCGTGCTAAAAATGCAGCACAATAATTTAGCCAGAGTGTGGAAAAATGCTAATCCCGGGGGTCCCGTGCTGTTCTTTCGCGACGCTCAGAACCTCACACTTCTTGAGTTGGACTACAATGGTTTTGATGAGATTCCAACGTCAGCCTTCCGAAGCCTCTCGCAGTTAAAATACTTGAGTCTTATTGGGAATCTCCTGAATTTCCTGCACAACTCCATTTTTGACGACCTGAAGTCTTTACGCTTTCTGTGGCTGCAGAAGAACCTTTTGACCTCGGTGCGTCGGGAGACGTTCGGTGTGCCGCTGTCCAACCTGTCCGAGCTTTTCATGGACCATAATCCCTTTGATTGCACGTGCGAGAGTATACTATGGTTTTACAACTGGCTCAATAGCACCAACACGAGCGTTTCCGACCGTGCCAAAAGCTACATCTGCAACACTCCATCCATGTACTTCAACCGCTCTGTGTTGGACTTCAATCCTGAGTCTTGCAAGGACCTGGTACCCTTCGAGGTTTTATTTGTAATCACTACCACCTTAGTACTCTGTCTAATGGTTGTAGCATTTCTCCTGCACTTCCAGGGCTGGAGAATTAAATTCTACTGGAACATTGTAGTCAATCTCACCCTAGATATAAACGACTCCCCCTATAAAAGGTTAGCCGAGTGTAGATACGAATATAAAGCCTACATTGTCCATGCTCAGGAGGATAAACTTTGGGTGGAGCGAAGCCTGCTTCCTCTGGAGGACAAGGAGTTTAAGTTCTACTTGGAGGACCGGGACGCATTGGCAGGAAGTTCTACCTTAGAAAGCATCGTAGGCAACATGAGAATGTCCCGGAAAATAATTTTTGTTGTCACAGAGGCACTTTTGAACGACCCCTGGTGTAGACAGTAAGTCATTACCACATATACAGATCTTGGAAACTAGTACACGTCTTGAATTAAATTTCACGTCTGCTTTTCCTTTCTGTCACGTAGATTTAAAGTCCACCACGCTCTTCACCAGGTCATAGAAGAAAACCGAGACTCGCTGGTTCTGATCTTCCTGGAGGACGTTGCAGATTACCGCTTGACTCAGTCGCTAATGTTGCGCAAAGGCATGCTAAAGCGCCGCTGCATTGTCCAGTGGCCTTTGCAAAAAGAGCGCATCCCCGCTTTCCGCCAGGAGCTGCAGCTAGCGTTAGCCTCAAGCAACCGGGTCAACTGAAGCCTGCTATCTGGAAAAACAGAGCCTGGATTGCTTAATGCTAGCCTCAAGAAAGACTTTATTAAAGCTTGAAGCTTAAAGGTTTTTTAGCTTGACGTTGAATTGTTAAGCTAGCAGGCTGCAGAGTGTTCGCAGATACCAATAGCTAGTTTTTGACGAATGCTAGTTTCTAAAAAAGTGGTAAGCTAAGCCATTTTAAACTGACAGGACCACATTGAGTCGAATTTGAAGACCGTGTTAGAGCAAGCTAGTGATAATTAGGAACATTCAGGACATACCATTAGCAATTAATCTGGATTTAATGGAAGCTACGCTTCTGAGAGACTCGCGTATGAAACAGACGAAAGTTTAGCACTACCAAGAGCTGAATGTTTGTAACTGATGATTTTTTTTGTGGTGTTCAACTTTTCATTACTAATCTGTGTGTAAATTAGTGAGTCGTTCATGAACCATTTGTTCATTTTAAACGAGTCTTTAATGTGACTCAGATGAACGAGTCGTCTTAAAGAGTGATTCGTTCAAATCTCCATAGTTATGAACAGGAAACAGAATTTTTCCTGGTCTTTCATCACATGACTCCCAGAGATGCTATGAAGTTCATTACACAGGAAACAGAATTGAGTCATTGAACTGGTGAGTCTTCTGGTCCGAGTCGTTTGTTCTTTTGTCACGTGACTCCCATATATACGCTACTACACAAAGCAATAGATTGGGTTTTTCTGATTTTCATCATAATTGTTACAATAATTATGGGAGTCACGTGATGAAAGAACTAACGACACAAACCAGAGGATATGAGAGGTGAAGGTTCTCATTCTGTTTATCATCATCTTCTTCTTCTTTTGGGCTTCTCCCATTAGGGGGGCCACAGTGGATCATCCGTCTCCATCCCCCCTGTCCTCTACATCTGCCTCTTTCAACCCAACTACCTGCATGTCTTCCCTCACCACATCCATAAACCTCCTCCTTGGTCTTCCTCTTTTCCTCCTTCCTGGTGTCTCCATCCTCAGCAATCTCCTACTGATATACCCCATGTCCCTCCTCTGCACATGTCCAAACCATCTCAATCTCACCTCCCTCACCTTGTCTCCAAAACGTCCTACATGCGCTGTCCCTCTAATAAACTAATTTCTAATCCTGTCCAACGTCGTCACTCCCAACGAACATCTCAACATCTCATTCTGTTTATCATTATTTGTCTTTATTATTGTCACATTTTGATTATTAGAACTAAAGTTGGTGTATGCAGACGTGTTGGAGATCCGCTTATTGAAAATGTAACATTATATTTTATTTCTGATCAAAGGAACGAAAAAAAAAATTAAAAAAAATAAATAAGTAAATAAATAAACTTTTATTTTGATGAACGAAATTCAAAGGCACTACTTTTCTCTTCACTACTGCAAATGGAGTTGGATCCTATTTCTCATGATTAACGGTTATGCACTGCCCCCTAGTGGCTGGATTTGGGGTTACAGATTCGAAGTAATGAAAATTCAACATTTCCACATTTGATGTCTCATTATTATTAATTACGGGGGACTAGAGAGACATTAAGGGAACATTTGAGACTTTGTGTATCCCCCGTATGTTTAGTTTGTAATTTAATTACTCAAATGAGTATGGGGTATTAAATGTAGCTCGAATTAGCATCTTGCTGAACACCAGACATTTCACATGCACTGTGATAGTATTTGTTAATTGACGATACCTTTTTTAGAAGATACTTCTTTGTGTTGTTATTTTTTTGCTTCTACACTCTGATTTGTAGGAAATAAAACCTTTTTTGGCTTTCGCTAACGTGTTTCTGTGTGCATCGTTGAGCCTACTTTTAATCTAAGTCAAATACTCAAATACATCAAATCAGATGCTTGGTGACTTGAACTCGAGTCATATTGGAGTTTGTGAACTTTAGGTAAAATTTTATGAAAGTAGGATTTTCAGGTTCGCTTTATACTGTAACTCGAGTTAAATTGTATTTAACTCCTATATGTTGTGTAACTGTAGTTGTCAAAGTTACATGACTGTCTGATTTGGATTATTGCTGATCATCTAAAAACCATATATCATGAAATTCAACTGGTTGTTGCACTCAAATAGATGATGGAGTCGTAGTTTCTTGTAAATCCCTTTACAGATATACGAGCGAGGGAAGAAAGGATGGAAAGAAATACAGGAAAAAGTGAGGGAACGCCCCAAAAAAGGAGAAGAAGTTCAAGTTAAACATGCTCCTGATCATTGCACTTTGGTTCTGCAGAAATCCACTGAATGCAGATGAGCATGGTTCTACATCACCAGCCCAAAGAGCCATGAGCAACTTGAGAGCTTTGAGGATGGATTCGTCCTGCAACAGTTCTGCATTTAAGCATCAATGAACATCTCAGGACATTGAGGATGAGGATGGCTCCTCTCAAGTTTTCTTCTTCATGAAGTCTCATGGAGGTTTTCCTTCACCACACTGGTTCACTTATTCAGACTTTATAACAATGGTTATGTCTGTTATAAACGTCCACTGCACTCTAAAGCTGAATTAAACCAATTCTCCAGATCTCCACCATCCAAAGTCCATACCTTCTTTCCATCTGCCCACTGAAGCGCCGTCGCTTCTCTCAGCTGATTGGCTGCTTGTGGTGGGCGTGTTGTGTGGTGGGCGTGTTGGACTCCTGTGTACTGGACCGTGAAGAGAAGTGTAGTACAGCAGATCTTCTGCAGCTCGCGCTCTCTCTTGGTACACATGGCTCTGGGTTCGGTGGCCGCGGGCGCGTGCGTTCTCGCGCTGGTGGCGGCCTGGTTCTCCTACCGGCTGCTCCGGAACTTCGCGCGCATGTGGACCGAACTGAAGCCGGTACCGAGTATCGGGGTGGCCTACCCTCTCCTCGGGCACGCGCTCCAGCTCAAGAGCAAAGCCGGAGGTAAGAAAACAGGGGGCAGTTTACCTGAACATAAATATACACGAGGAGACAGAAACATCTAAACATCTAAACATCTAAACATCTAAACACCTAAACACATAAATAAACAAGCCGAAATATGTTTACAAGCAAATCAACAAGAAGCAACAGAAACGAAATAAATACATCATCTAATTATTAACTCATTAAAAAAACCAAATAAATAGTGCAGAATTTACACAAACAAATAAACAAGTAAACAACTGTACATTTAAATAAATATACAAATAAATAAATAGCGTGAAAATTATACCGATAAATAACTTTAATAAGCATACACTTACAATAAATAAATAAATAAACACATTCAATAAATAAATAGCGTAAATAAGCATACACTTAAAATACTAAATTAATAAATAAATAAATTAATAGCGTAAAAAGTCTACAGATAAATAGCTGAAATAAACAGACACTTCTTCTTCTTCTTCTTCTTTCGGCTGCTCCCATTAGGGGTCGCCACAGCGGATCATCCGTCTCCATACCACCCTGTCCTCTACATCTGCCTCTTTTACACCAACTACCTGCATGTCTTCCCTCACCACATCCATGAACCTCCTCCTTGGCCTTCCTCTTTTCCTCCTACCTGGTGGCTCCATCTTCAGCATTTTTCTACCAATATAATTCATGTCCCTTCTCTGCACATGTCCAAACCATCTCAATCTCCCCTCCCTCACCTTGTCACCAAAACATCCTACATGTGCTGTCCCTCTAATAAACTTATTTCTAATCTTGTCCATCTTCGTCACTCCCAACGAAAACCTCAACATCTTCAGCTCTGCTACCTCCAGCTCCACCTCCTGTCTTTTACTCAATGCCACTGTCTCTAATCCATACAACATCGCAGGTCTCACCACAGTCCTATAAACTTTCCCTTTCATTCTTGCAGATACTCTTCTATCACAAATCACTCCTGTCACTCTTCTCCACCCACTCCACCCTGCCTGCACTCTTTTCTTTACTTCCCTAACACACTCTCCATTACTTTGCACTGTTGACCCCAGGTACCTGAACTCCTCCACCTTCTCCACCTCTTCTCCCTGCAACCGCACCACTCCACTGCCCTCCCTCTCATTCACACACATGTACTCTGTCTTACTCCTACTGACTTATATTCCCCTTCTCTCAAGCGCATATCTCCACCTCTCCAGGCTCTTCTCAACCTGCTCTCTACTCTTACCACAAATCACAATATCATCTGCAAACATCATAGTCCAGGGAGACTCCTGTCTGACCTCGTCCGTCAACCTGTCCATCACCACTGCAAACAGGAAAGGGCTCAGGGCCGATCCTTGATGCAGTCCAACCTTCACCCTGAACCAGTCTGTCGTACCTACTGCACACTTTACTGCCGTCACACTGTCCTCATACATGTCCTGCACCACCCTCACATACTTCTCTGACACACCAGACTTCCTCATACAATACCACAACTCCTCTCTCGGCACCCTGTCGTACGCTTTCTCTAAATCCACAAATACACAATGCAGCTCCTTCTGTCCTTCTCTATACTTCTCCATCAACATCCTCAAAGCAAATAAGGCATCTGTGGTGCTCTTCCTCGGCATGAAACCATACTGTTGCTCACAGATGGTCACCTCTTCTCTCAGCCTGGCTTCCACTACTCTTTCCCATAACTTCATGGTGTGACTGATCAACTTAATTCCCCTGTAGTTACTGCAGGTCTGCACATCTCCCTTATGCTTAAAGATCGGTACCAGCACACTCCTTCTCCATTCCTCAGGCATCCTCTCCCCTTCCAGAATCCTGTTAAACAATCTGGTTAAAAACTCCACTGCCATCTCTCCTAAACATCTCCACGCTTCTACCGGTATGTCATCTGGTCCAACCGACTTTCCATTCTTCATCCTCTTAATCGCTGCTCTCACTTCCTCCTTACTAATCCTATCTACATCCTGCTTCACCAACTTCACATCCTCCAACCTTCTCTCTCTCTGATTTTCCTCATTCATCAGCTGCTCAAAATACTCCCTCCATCTTCTCAACACACTCTCCTCACTAGTCAACACATTTCCCTCTCCATCCTTTATTGCTCTAACTTGCAGTACATCCTTCCCAGCTCGGTCCCTCTGCTTGGCCAATCGGTATAAATCCTTTTCTCCTTCCTTAGTGTCCAACCTCTTATACAGTTCCTCATATGCCTTTTCCTTGGCTTTCGCCACATCCCTTTTAACCTGCTGCCGCATCTCCTTGTACTCCTGCCTACTTTTCTCATCTCTCTGTCGATCCCACTTCTGTTTTGCCAACCTCTTTCCCCTAATGCTCTCCTGCACTTCCTCATTCCACCACCACATCTCCTTGTCTTGCTTTCTATTTCCAGATGTCACACCAAGTACTTTTCTAGCTGCCTCCCTCATCACTCCTGCAGTAGTTGCCCAATCATCCGGCACCTCTTCACCACCACCAAGCCCCTGTCTGACCTCTTCCCTGAACCTCACACTACACTCTTCCTCCTTCAGTTTCCACCATCTTATTCTTCTTTCAAACCTTACTTTCCTCCTCTTCTTCTTCGCCTCCAAAACCATCCTACAGACCACCATCCGATGCTGTCTAGCTACACTGTCCCCCGCCAACACCTTACAGTCTCCAATCTCCTTCAGGTTGCATCTCCTACACAGAAGATAATCCACCTGTGTGCACCTTCCTCCACTCTTATACGTCACCCTATGATCCTCCTTCTTCTTAAAATACGTGTTCACCACTGCCATTTCCATCCTTTTAGCAAAATTTACCACCATCTGCCCTTCCACATTCCTCTCCTTAAAACCATACCTACCCATCACCTCCTCATCTCCTCTGTTCCCTTCACCTACATGCCCATTAAAGTCTGCCCCAATCACCAATCGTTCTTTCCTAGGTACACCATCTACCACTTCATCTAATTCACTCCAGAATCTTTCTTTCTCCTCCATCTCACAGCCAACTTGTGGAGCATAGGCACTAATGACATTTATCATCATCCCTTCAACTTCCACCTTCACGATCATCACCCTATCAGAAACTCTCTTCACCTCCACTACACTCTTACTGTACGCTTCCTTCAGAATCACCCCTACACCATTTCTCTTCCCATCCACACCATGATAAAACAGTTTAAACCCACCTCCAATGTTCCTGGCCTTACTCCCTTTCCACTTGGTCTCCTGAACACACAACACATCTACCTTTCTCCTCTCCATCATATCAGCTATCTCTCTCCCTTTACCCGTCATAGTACCAACATTTAAAGTACCAACCCGAACCTCTACTCTCCTACACTGCTCCTTTTCCTGCCGTCTCTGTAGACGTCTTCCTCCTCTCCTTCTCCTCCTTCGGCCAACAGTAGCCCAATTTCCACCGGTACCCTGTCGGCTAACGATACCTGTGGCGGTCGTTGTTAACCCGGGCCTCGACCGATCCGGTATGAAATTCTCATTTGTGATCCGCATATTTGATTTGGCACATATTTTACGCTGGATGCCCTTCCTAACGCAACCCTCCCCATTTACCCGGGCTTGGGACCGGCACTAAGAGTACACTGGCTTGTGCCCCCCTAATGGCTGGGTTAAATAAACAGACACTTAAAATACTAAATAAATAAATAGTTGAAATACGCATTAAAATAGTGTTTTAGAGTCTCAGATTAAATAAATGAGAGTAAACGAGTAAACAAATGAATAAATAAATACTGAAATAAGTGTAGAGATAAATAACAACATAAAACTTAACAGGGACATAAGGATGGATGGATGGATGGATGGATGGATGGATGGATGGATGGATGGATAGATAGATAGATAGATAGATAGATAGATGGATAGATGGACAGATTATTAAATCTGTGTGTTAGAGTTTTTTTCTCAGGTGGTTGAATACACAGACATGTTTCGGGACGCGCCGCTGTTCATGGCGTGGATTGGACCCGTTCCCTTCCTCTTCCTCTACCATTTTGAGACGGTTGAGGTACACACACAAACACACACACACACACACACACACACACACACACACACACACACACACACACACACACACACACACACACACAAATATAAAAACAAGACACACAGTTGATATTTCAAGCTTGTTGTGTCAAAGAACGTTTATTAGGACCGACTACAGAACTGTGCATAAGTATACACACCCGTATTGAACATTTCAATTTATTTATTTTTTTCGCCACAATCTGGAACTTTTCTTTTATTATTTAAAAAGTGACCAATTTTTACCAATATTTGATATGTAGATCGATTTCTCCTCATTTCTTGAGCGCGTTCTCTCAGCACCGCTTCTGCTACGTGAATATGACGCATCACAACACTTTGGAGACCGAGGCGTGTCCTGAGAGTCACATAGAGTACAGATTAACATGGCAGAGGTAGAGCTGTAACTTCCTGCACACACAACAGGAAAAACTACATGTATCTGCTTCATATCTGCTTCATATGGATCTTTAATCGCTGACTATGCATGGAGATGTGAACTGCATTGGCCTCTGTTATGGAGATGCACATCCCTAATCTATATTATATACACACCCAAACTTTAATGACCCCAAGAAATGGGTTCCCGAGCTTCACATCAGGGACGGAGATAATCCTAGTTGTAAGCACTAGAAAGTGTGGTAAAGGTAAAGACTTAGGTAAGTTTTTATTAGTGGTGGACAAAGTACATAAAGCATATAGTTGAGTTTAAGTAGTGATACAATCCCTAAAATGTGACTCCTACAAAGTTTTCCTTTCAACTTATACGTGAGTAAAAGTACAAACGTTTTTGCCTTTAAATTTACTTAAGTATCCAAAATACTATTTACTATAATGTTCCTATTATCATTTTTTTCACAAGATTCTTTACTTAATCACCTCAGTTTATGTGGAAAGACTCGAATGTGACTCTCAGGGCACTGATATATTAATAGAATGATATTAATGACTCAAACACTGATTGATTTCTATTACAATGATCATGAACACTTCGACCCTGGTTGGTGACTCGCTGCGTGTTCGACCGGTTACGTTTTTATCCTCGTAAATAAAAAGAAACGACTGATTTCACAAAATGTTAAGTAAAAAGTTATTTGACTTTGAAATGTAGTGAAGTTAAAATAAAAGTCTCCCGAAATGGAAATTGTACAAGTAAAGTAAAGACCAGACACGTGATGAAGCTGCTTAATTCAGTAAATAATTACATGTTCTTTATTACTGTCCACCGCTGGTTTTTATTAATAGCGACGTTGCACTTTTAACCCAAATACTTGCGTAACTTTACATCATTTACACGACTGTAATCTCTCATACAGATATCATTCACTCCACCCTGTTAATGTGTACCCTGTGCTTGCTCGCTCTCTCTCTCTCTCTCTCTCTCTCTCTCTCTCTCTCTCTCTCTCTCTCTCTATTCACAGCCAGTTCTGAATAACTCATTGCACATGGACAAAGCGTACTCTTATAAATTTTTGCATTCCTGGCTCGGAACCGGTCTGCTGACCAGGTACAAAAAAACAACAACAAAAAACCCGAATGAATGACTTTTTATCTATTTAATGTCGTGAAAAAGCTTCAAGACACATTTGTTCACGTTATTATACACTCACTGCAAACCAACACCACCAACAAACACTGACACACTCGTATCATTAGAAACCACTGCAATACCAGGAGATGAGGAACAGCACCAGTCTCACTCTCTCTCTCTCTCTCTCTCTCTCTCTCTCTCTCTCTCTCTCTCTCTCTCTCTCTCTCTCTCACTCTCTCTCTTTCTCTCTCTCTCCCCCCTCCCTCTCTCTCACTCTCTCTCTCTCTCTCTCTCTCTCTCTCTCTCTCTCACTCTCTCTCTTTCTCTCTCTCTCCCCCCTCCCTCTCTCTCTCTCTCTCTCTCTCTCTCTCTCTCTCTCTCTCTCTCTCTCTCTCTCTCACTCTCTCTCTTTCTCTCTCTCTCCCCCCTCCCTCTCTCTCACTCTCTCTCTCTCTCTCTCTCTCTCTCTCCCTCTCTTCCTCCCTCTCTCTCCCTCCCCCCTCTCTGTCCCTCTCTCTCTCTCACTCTCTCTCTTTCTCTCTCTTTCCCCCCTCTCTCTCTCTCACTCTCTCTCTTTCTCTCTCTCCCCCCTCCCTCTCTCTCACTCTCTCTATTTCTCTCTCTCGCTCTGTCCCTTCCCCCTCTCTCTCACCCTCTCTCTCCCTCCCCCCTCTCTCTCCCTCCCCCCTCTCTCTCTTTCTATCTCTCTCTCTCTCCCCCTCTCTCTTTCTCTCTCTCTCCCCCCTCCCTCTCTCTCTCTCTCTCTCTCTCTCTCTCTCTCTCTCTCTCTCACTCTCTCTCTTTCTCTCTCTCTCCCCCCTCCCTCTCTCTCACTCTCTCACTCTCTCTCTCTCTCTCTCTCTCTCTCTCTCTCTCTCTCCCTCTCTTCCTCCCTCTCTCTCCCTCCCCCCTCTCTGTCCCTCTCTCTCTCTCACTCTCTCTCTTTCTCTCTCTTTCCCCCCTCTCTCTCTCTCACTCTCTCTCTTTCTCTCTCTCCCCCCTCCCTCTCTCTCACTCTCTCTCTTTCTCTCTCTCTCGCTCTGTCCCTTCCCCCTCTCTCTCACCCTCTCTCTCCCTCCCCCCTCTCTCTCCCTCCCCCCTCTCTCTCTTTCTCTCTCTCTCTCTCTCTCCCCCTCTCTCTCTTCCTCCCTCTCTCTCTCCCCCCCCTCTCCCTCTCTCTCTCTCACTCTCTCTCTTTCTCCCCCCCCCCCCTCTCTCTTTCTCTCTCTCTCTCTTTCTCCTTCTCAGTACAGGGGATAAATGGCGGAGCAGACGAAAGCTCATCACGCCCACCTTCCATTTCTCCATCCTGAATGAATTCCTGGAGGTGATGAACGAGCAGGCTGAGGTCCTCGTCCACAAACTTCACAAACACGTGGGAAAAGGAGCCTTCAACTGCTTCAGCCACATCACACTCTGCGCTCTCGACATCATCTGTGGTGTGTGTGTGTATGTGTGTGTGTGTGTGTGTGCCGCACAACACATACGTACAATACAGTGGAATCCCGTTGTACAAGCATAATTCGTTCTGGAAAATTGCTCGTAGGTCCATTTGCTCGTATGTTAGAACTGATTTTCCCCATGGGAATGAATGTAAAAGTGATTTAATCCGTTCCGAGACCTCATTCAATCGCTTATTTCTGCACTTAAAGTATTTGTAGCCTATTTTTAAAAACAAATACACCGCAAATTATAAATATAAACATAATTAAACACTGACTCATGTGGTAGTGGTTGATTGCGAGTGTGAGACGCGCACCACGCTCGTAACCTCCTTGGTTTCCATGGTAATTCTATTCACTTTCGTTTTAACAGCACCATCACTGATTTTCTTGGGAGACATTTTTCAAGATTTCTAGTGAAATAAAAATATAAAACTAAAAAAAGTTACTGTGGGAGAGCGTATGAATACGGGAATAAGGAACGCCACAACAGGTCAGGTGCAAAGACTTCACATCCACTTTTATCTGTTTTTTTTGTGTCGGTCTGCTTAGTGCCCCACGCGCACACACACACACACACACACACACACACACACACACACACACACACACACACGCACGCTCTCCTCCTTAAACGCACCCTCCAATCACTTGAAAAGAGAGAACAATCATTAGGTCACATTAACTTCAGGTGAGGCAAACCCCTGCCTATCTGCTCCCGGACCCGCCCTCCATTCACTAACCGCTGTTCGGCCACGCCCCCGCTGCCACAGTTATGTTTTTGCTGCACTGAACAATGTGAGCGACTGAGTGATACGTCATCAACTAAGCGACTGATGCGACCCTCCACCGAAAACGGGGAACCGGCAGCGTGGGTTTGCTCGTGCCTTCGAAATTTGCTCGTGAAACAGGGTCAAATTTTGCGAGCGAGGTTGCTCGTATCTCCGTTTGCTCGTACTATAGGTTGCTCGTACAACCGGGT
>NC_139600.1:15480575-15600575 GCF_946808225.1 Silurus aristotelis | reverse complement strand
GCTTGGAAAATGTTTAATGTCGAATCATAGTTTTAAAATAAAAGCGATCCAAATATAAGCACAGGGGAACTTTAATAAAGATAAACAGAGATTTTATGAAATAACGCTGCAGTTCTCTGGCTTCTTCAGGATGGGAATGCTGAGAGGGCAGATAATATCCAGATGCAGAGAACAATCTCTGAGCTCAAGAGTGATTTTTGTTTTTTTATTCCACGTTTGACATTTCAGACATTGTTCATGAACTCCGTTTTACAAGCCTGTAGTTTTTATATTGGACATTCTCATAAGCCTCAATCCTCCCCAATGACCTCGGATTCATCTCAGCCAAAGGTCCTTTACACTCCACTCATCTCCTCTCCTCTCCTCTCCACTCATCTCCTCTCCTCTCCATTCCTCTCCTTTCCTTTCCTCTCCTCTCCTCTCCTCTCCATTCCTCTCCTCCCTCACCTCGCATCCCCACTACTCTTTTCTTCTCTCATCTCATCTCCACTCCAGTCTACTTCTTACTCTCCTCATTTCTGTATTCCTTTCCTCTCCCCACATCTCTACTCTTTTTCTCTTAAACAAGTTTGCATACCATGGATGAAGTTTTGAATTCCAGTAGACTCAGACTGGTCTGGACATGAGTGTTTGGCTGAGCCACCATGACTCTGATCAGCTCTATTTAAAACAGCATTGACTTGATTGGCTGAAGAACTGAGGTGTCCCCAACACTGACAGGCTTTAGATCTGATTGGGGTTTGATAAGGTCCTGATTATTCCAAGGCTTCATGGATTCATGGAAACATTACTAGTTGTTCTAACTGACTGATGGTCTGAGACTCCATGTGGTCTCCAAAATGTAAGATGGAAAATGGAATAGTGGTCTTGAAGCAACAATGGTTCTTACAAACTTAGCACCCAATATCCAATGGGCTTTCTGGTTGGACCCCCCCCCCAAAAAAAAAACACTCGAAGAGGATTTGTGGAAATCTTAAAGCACTGTAGAAACGTAGTGTTGCCATTGGTACTTATTATTGAACACCTGTAGCTCTGTGAAATCTGTTTGGCCTGAACAACATGAGCTGAGCATACTGTAGGTTCTAGCTGACAAAGGGTTGGCTTGACACCGGGCAAAAGACAGCTGGAGGTCTGACTACTGCTGAAGATGTGGTGCGTCATTGATGGTTTTACTGTCTGAGTTTGACTAACTGAATGCCATCATGGTTTCTGAATGACTGAGGATGAGATGTCATGGATTCTGACTGGCAAAAGACCCGAGGCACCGACTGGCTCATCAACGCTCAGAATCCCAGGGGCTTCGAGTGACAGCAGGGGACACACTAATGCATTAGCTTATCATTCATGCTTGTCTCTGCAGGCACACGAGTCTCAAATGAAACACAGATATCTGCCATACTTCGAAGTGTCCTTTATATCAATAACATTCTTCCCCATGGTGATCATCACAAAGTGTCTTATTACAGATTACAGCACATGCCTCGTCCTCTTGCAGCTGCTCTCCTCCCAGATCTTCATAACACCATGCTACGTGGCCATGCTACGCCAACTCGGCTGCGTGTATTATTATGGGATGTGGCGTGCTAAAGAGATTTTGGTGGATTTAAAAAAGGCCGGAGTTCAGTCGTCCCATGACGAATCACTCGTAGGCTTTTAGAAACCATGTCAAAGGTCAGGCAGCTTGAAATGTGTGTGTGTGTGTGTGTGTGTTTAAGTGTGTGTGTGGAGGCGCTGGAAGTCTGTGGGTGGCTTCGAAGTCGTGGATGGTAGTCACATTGCATTAGACCATCTATAAAATGAAAGCCAAAGGCTGTGTTTGACCTCTTTATGACCCTTTTCCCCTCCCACAAGCCTCATACCAAGATTTGCGAGTACAGTGTCAAGTTTTTCCGACATCCTGAGAGCTGCACAGTCCTATTTGGAACTAATCTGTCGATCAGGCACCTCCACACACATACCCACAAAGCCAGACCCTGGAGATCTTCTTAAAAATCTCAGACTTGTCCATTTTTTTCACTGTTGGTGGACGTGTCCCAATTTCAAATATTTCTTATAAAACAAGATTCATCAATGCCTCCAAGGCCATTAAATCTTCCTCTTTCTTTCGTCTTTGTGTTTTGTATCCTAAAGCAAACAAAAATTGTAGGTTGAAAGACAATCAGAGGCCTAAGATGACGTACATGGCCACGTTAGTGATTTGCAACACAGCCGTGCGCCGTATAGAGGCTTTTTGTGAACCCTAACGACCCTAATGATCATAATAAAGACGATGATGGCGCAGCCTTTAATACAGAGACACACTGAGATTATTCACTGTGATCAGACTCATCAGATTTGATGGTGATGATGGGCGTAATAACACGGCAATTTGAATGATCTTATTATGATCGCCGTGTGCGATGCGACGATGCTGAAGCTAGTGAAACGAGGCGTAATAGCACATGATGTGAGACTTTGTGTTCTTTTACCAGGTGAATATTGGTGATAAGGTGGTCATTAGTGGTGATTAGTGCTGAGAATGCTGTAGACTTTATTTGTTTTTGGGATGCGACAAGAACAAGAGCCCACTTCAATCTGAAATGGAGCCCGGTTTCTTATTTCTTACACAGCAGTTTAGTCCATCGTGGCTGTGTCTCAAACCACTTTGGCGTGTTTTAAAACCGAAACCTTTCCTTAACCTGTATCTACACCATCAAGCTATTGTGGGTGTGTCCCAAACCACACTTCCTAGTCACTACACTGACCACATAAACACCCTCAGGGCCTCATTTTAGATGTGTCGCAAATTACACATCAACACTATGACAAACCTTTTGTCTCTCTATCATCATTCCAATTCGGCCGTGCCCCAAACCTCAAGCTTTGTACACACTACAGGTCACAAAAACACAATCAATCCACTGTGGGCGTGTCCCAATCTTTCACGCCTAATACAAAATACAGGTCAAATAAACACCATCAATACATTTAGGATGTGTCTCAAACCTCAAGCCTTGAAGGCCACATAAACACAATCTCCAATACACTATGTGCATGTCATAAACCACACAATCTATTCACCCGAGATCTCGTAAACACCATTATCGCCTTCCAGTGGGGATTTATAAAAAAACAAAATGGTAATATGGCAGTTGGTGGTTCACAAATACCCTAAAAATTTTAATTGTATGAGTGTGTGTGCATGTGTGCGTGTGTGTGTGTGTGTGTGTGTGTGTGTGTGTGTGTGTGTGTGTGTGTGTGTGTGTGAATTCCTCCATCTAGTTTGTGTCTGATATAAAATCCCCAAACGTATTTTGCAATTTATTATATGATTGATCCAAACACACACACACACACACACACACACACACACACACACACACACACACACACACACACACACACTGTGTGTATATGTATATCATGTGATTAACAGTATATGAACTGATTACAATGGCAAATAGCTTTATTGTACTGATTAGCATGACTAGCAGTACTAACACGCTATTAGCTAGCGAACTAGCAAGTCGTGTCGTCATGTCAGTTCTAAAACAGAGGGATGGAGTAACAAAAAAAATGACCTGAATCTACAAAATTGTTAAATATCTTTTAAAATATTATGTTGCTATGTCAACCAGCTAGCATCCCAGCGTCAATCTAGCAACAGGACAGGCGTTCTGTCCTCAAGTCCCCCCAGAAGTGATGTCTCTTCCTTTTTTTTTTAAATCTTACAAAAAAAATAATTCTAATAATAATTTGACCACCAAAGATTTCCAATCACCATTACCCTGCATTTAAAACTTTAATGGAAACAAGAAACCTCATTTGCATAATTTATGTATTCTGAGGCTTTGTTGATGCGAATAGTGTAGAAGCTGCAGCTCAGAATGCTAATTAGGACAAATTAAATTTCATGCCTTAAATAAAATGAATAAAAAAAGGGGGGGGGGGGGGGCTTTTTTCCTGGGGAATACTTCAGAATGGAACCGGACAGAAAAACACACACAGAACATCGAAATTCCACAAACATTTCAGTCAGATACCAGATATATTTATATATGCTATATGACTAGGTGTGAGACCTTCCACCATTATCATGCTCTCCGCTTCACCTCAGGTTGTTCTTCACCTCCACATCCTGCACTAACATCATGTAACACCTCACACTGAGCTTTGGATTATCACCTTATACCCTGGTCACTTTATTACCTGCATGTTCGACCACTCATACACATGGCATATGCACATAAACCAAGTCATGATCCTTTCACCTCCAAATAATAAAAAGCTCTATATCGCTAATGCGAGGTTAAAAAAGTATGCTCATATCCCCCAAAGCTATGCTCTACAAGTAGCTGTGACAGTGTCAGTATTAGCTTCATTTTTATCTTAATTATATCAAAAATAAAAATTCAGTTACTCTAGCTGACAGCATGACCCACTGTTAGCATACAGTTTTCCACGATATTTGCTCAGCTGGCTTTTTTCCCCCTGAAAGCCTGTTATCCTCCATTTTTACCCTTCACTCCAAGCTTTCTACACTGTAAAGGAAATGACTCCGGAGCTCATTTGTCTTCACTGAAAATGGAGCTCGAGTCTCTCAGCGGGAGTCCACGCCACGGAGATTTGAAAAGCGTGCGCCTGGAGTTCATTCAACGATTTCGTTCAGTCGATCACCGCAGGGGGCCGTCGGCTCGGCTCTGGGCCTGAAACAACACACTCGCCAAAATCAGATAGCAAACGCACTCGAGGCAGTTTGACATTGAAAAGAGCAGCAGTTAGGCTTGTTCTTTAATCCCATGCAATCAAATGTAGCCTCCTCAGTGGGCTTTCTAAACTTTCCAGCTTAGTTTGATAAAAATTTCTGTCAGATTTACCTCACGATTTGAGGCACACTAATTCAGCGAGTGGCTAATTTGAGGGGAACTCCTGAGGTTAATTGTTTTTTCAAGACACACAATAAACCCGAAAAGCAAACAATTTCTAGCAGATTTCCAACAGACAGACTGCATTAGCACATTTCTCCTTATTTAGCAAAGCGATCTTTCTCCTTTATATCCTCGCCAGCGACTTTATTAGCTAACAAGCTTGCATGTAAGCATGTAACGTACATTTTACAATCGTAAAAAAAAGTAAACACAGATAAAAATAGTATGTCAGGACCGCCGACATTTGCGTCCAAAGATACCACTGTGCATCCAGTATAATAATACAGTATTACAGAAAGCTTTAGCATGAGGTGTAGCTTTGGGGTCAGGATTGTAGCTGTGGTTTATAGTTTAGCGTTCAGATTTGTGAAGAGAGATTATAGTAATAGGTTAGCAACAGAGAGGAAAAAAAGTGCTAAAAGACAAAGGGAGAGAAAATGACAACATGATTAGCATGAAGCAGTTTGCAAATAAAATGTATGGTCTATAATACACTAGTTCTGGTTTCAGGTTATTTAGGTTATTAGCTGCCTAATGAAAATGCTTTCTATTATTAATTCTTAATTTTATTTTGTTATGTGCTAACTGACAGCCTGCATTATTGTGTACAGAGTGGAATATTTAGCCAATACAGCCTGATATAACTTAATATGACAGGAAATTTGACAGGATGTTTGTTAGATTTGGCAGTTTGAGTGATTAGCATAGCTTTGTATTATAATAATAATAATAATAATAATAATAATAATAATAATAATAATAATAATACTAGCTGTAAAAATAAAGTTCTGTTGTCCGGCTAACACTCAGGAAGAGAGTGAGATTGAAAGAGATTATGTTATAGTCTGGGTTTTACCTCACACACACACACACACACACACACACACACACACACACACACACACACACACACACACACACACACACACAAAGCCAAACAAAGCCAAAACTCTTCCAATTAAAAATGAATTAAAGTTTGGATGTGGATTAAAAAGAATAATTAGCAGTAAAAAAAAAAAAAAAAAAAGTTCAACGTTTGTGTTTTCATTTCACAAGTTCATTTGAAAAGTTGAAACGTACACCATTGTGTGTGTGTGTGTGTGTGTGTGTGTGTGTGTGTGTGTTTGTCTCTCACATATACACATACTCCTACACACATACACATGCTCTTACATACGCACATTATCACACTCACAACTTTTATATATACATACATTCTCTCGCTCTCACACACACACACACACACACACACACACACACACACACACACACACACACACACACACACACACACACAATTTTTTAAATTATTTTGTATACATATATTAATATGATGTGAGGTTCAGTTACCAGCATGACACTAAAATAGGTATAGGACTATTTTTTACTTAAATACATGTCAGAGCCCAAACTTTTCACTGAAAAAGTGCAGTCCAGTGTAGACCAGTCTTTCAAATGAGTATCTGTACTTAAGTAAAGGATGTATGTACTTTTGCCATTTCTGTCAGTAATCATCCTCTCTTCATCCTCCTCTTTTCATCCCTCTCTCCATCTCTGTTTCTTTTCCTGACCTCATTCTTGTCTTCTGCCTGTATACATCTGGGAACTACAGAGATCAGTTGCTGAAGTTTTTAGAGAGAAATGTTGTCCCATATGTGTCTGACAGGATTCTAGCTGCTCAACAGTTCGGGGTGTCCTTTGTTGTATTTTTCATTTCATGATGCGCCAAATAGATATAAGTCCAGCACCGAGCACCCGTACTCTTTTACTATGAAGTCATGCTATTGTAATAATGCTATATGCAGTAAGCATTGCCGTGCTCAAATATGCAAGGCTTTACATGAAAAAGACATTTAAAACATAGAAATTAATGCATTTGTTGCTCTAAAACCTGTATATATTGTTCAGCATTGATGGACCCTTTTTAAATCTGTGTGCTGCCCATTTCACAGCGACTAATGCTCTCCTACACCATCAGAGATGCTGCTTTTTGAACTGAGCAAGTCCCTCTCCTCTTTAGTCCAGAGGATGTGGTGTTTATGGTTGATAAAGAGAAATACAAATTTCAATTCGTTTAAACACAGAACAGTTTTCCACACAATTTTTTTAAGTCACGTATCCACCGTATAAGATATGAGATATAATGGGATGTGACTGACATCCTAATGGCCTGATTGATGAATTACAGAGACACCTTGAAGATGCTGTGGCTCTCTATACACATGCCTTCAGTGGAATTGGAAAAAAAAAAACACACACTTTGAACTGCAAATTGGGCATTAAAGCAATCACTTTACTTTTCACAGCTGGGGGCCGAAATAAATACAATTCCAGGGACAGTAAAGAAATCTTCATACATGTCAAGTTGGAGAGAGATAGACAGAACAAGTTTAAGTTTTCTCCCCTGTTTTTTGTTCACCTGATTTGATCTTGGACATTTAAATAACATTTATGGTTTATGGGAGATGACTTATGTTTTTCTCATTTATTCAAGTGAGAAGTCATGGATTAAGGGTCCTGATCATGGGCCTAGCCTTGGCTCAGCATGTGTGGCGACACCCTGGAGAGGACTACCGTAGCATCATGTTCTCGGGCTGCATGAGTGCTGCTGATACTGGGAAACTGTGGTTCGTTGAGGGAAACATCGATTCCAACAGGGGCTGTGATATTCTGAAGCAGAACATGATGCCTCTCTTCAGAAACTGGGCCAAACGGCAGTTTTCATACATAATAACAACCCCAAACATACTGCCAAGATGACAACTGTCTTGTTGAGGAAGCTGAAGGTAAAGTATTTCTTCAGACTTGAACCCTATTGAGCAGCTGTGGGGATCCTCAAACGGAAGGTGGAGAAGTGCCATGTGTCTGACATCCAGCAGCTCTGTGATGTCATTATGGAGGCATGGATCCCAGCAACAACCTGTACAGCTCTGGTGAATTCCATACCCAGGAGGATTAGGGCAGTGCTAAATATCAATGGTGCTCATACAAAATATACACACTGTGGACACAGATTTATTGTTTATGTACTCACGTTTGTTGAAGGTTATTAATTTTTTGCCAGCTCACTTTTGTCGCCAGTGTTTGTTTGTGTTTGTTAGGTTTCTTGCTTTAATAATGACATTCATTTTCACTGTATGTTTGTGGATTGTTTTTGGTAGGACACCACTGAAGGTCTGGGGGTGAAATACACAGCCCGCACCTGGTGAAGGAACCTCTTGAAAGACAGCCTCAGCCAAAACAGTCTGTGGATTGTGCTATCTGCTCTCTTCCACATTCATGAGCTTGCATCTCATGGCTGCTAGCATGGCTAGTGTTGCTTGAATTATTACTGCAAATCTAACGCATTTTTGTTGCATCACTCGTTATGATTTGGCGACAGTTTTGTAAATAAAACGGTGTGAACAAGACAGTGAGATCATTTGCTGCGAAAATTGTAGTTATTATTTAATTGTTTAAACCTCCTACGACCTGGGTGTCCACATACGTGGACATTGTGCACAATGGTGTCTTTATTGTTTTCTGTAGATACAGACCGAGTGTCCACATAAGTGACACCATTTTTTTCCAAGAAGAGCTTCATGTTCAAAGAAAATATATGGTTATTATAATTATTGGTTCTTCCTAACCCCAAATAACTGGAAGAAATCTAAAATGCAAGCCAAACCAAAGCTCAGGTCTTAGGAGGTGAATTAGTTATTACAAAAATTCTTTTTGGAGGATGAATCAGGAAAGTCTTGTGATTTTCTGTGAAACTAACCATCAGTGAGAAGGAAAAAGAAAGTTCAAAATAAATAAAAGGTGGATGAAGATATTGAGAATTAGCGACATATAAGCTAGCTGCTAGCATGCACCTAGCAGTGTTAGCCGTGTACCGACAAAGTTATCAACCTCGAATGACTTTCTAAATCTTTCCTGTTCCGTGTCAGCACAAGTGTCTCTCACCATTCAAGCTTTGCTGATGTGACGGTTCAGCTCGGATTTATCTCGCGGCTACACTACGCTGGATGACACACACATAAACACACATAAACACACACACACACACACACACACGCACACACACACACCCTCATACTCTAGAAGAGCACCACCAGTTTTTACTAGATATGAATTCAAGGGCATATTTCAGCTAAAGGAAGAAAAAATGCACAAGTCAAGCAGCAATCTTAGCCCTCGAGAGGCTCTTGCCTGCTGGATGTATCGAGCATCGTTGATAAAAACTTGTGAATAAATCATCATAAGACTCGGACTGAAGATTGAACTCGAAACAATATTTTAACTTCTTTGATAACGCCAAAAGTCTTCAGAAAGTGCTAGAAAAAAATGGAAAATTGTAAAAAAATTTGCTCTTAGCTCCAATAATCTGTTTGTTCTCGGCTTTTCTTTGTGTGTGTCTGTGTGTGTGTGTGTGTGTGTGTGTGTATGTGTGTGTGTGTGTGTGATTGCTTTGTCCTCTATGGCATGCTCTCAATTCTGATTGGACAAAACGTCCTGCTTCAATTTCTCTCACATTACAGATGCCCAAAATCACAAGTTCATGCAAATGCAACTGTTAATCGAGGAGGAAACTGTTTTGCTCCAGGTAGTAGGTTTTCCACCACAGGAAAGTCTTCAGGATACTAATGATTAGAAGATAATTTTAGTAAATTGGTTCTTTGAAAATCGTTTATCAAAATGAATGGGTCTTTTATTGTAAATATTGTAAATGGTGGCTTCATGTTACCGAAAGAAAAAAAGAAAGAAAGAAAGAAAGAAAGAAAGAAAGAAAGAAAGAAAGAAAGAAAGAAAGAAAGAAAGAAAGAAAGAAAGAAAGAAAAAAAAAGAAAGAAAGAAAGAAAGAAAGAAAGATATATCCTACAGTATGTAGACAAAAAGTATGTGGACACCTGACCATAAGATTGGCCTGGGAGCCTTTTTAAACATGCCACATTGAGTCCCCATTTGCTCTTATAATTACCTCCAATCTTCTGGGAAGATGTTCCTCTAGATGTTTTGCAGGTTTTGGATGAGATTTCATTCAGCAACAAGGGTGTTAGTAAAGTCAAGTACTGATGTAGGTGAGGTGAGAAGGTTCCTAGGGTGTAGTCAGTGTTCCAATTCATCGAAATAGAGTTGGAGCTCAATAGCAGTAGATCTTCTACATCTTTCAACCCATAGAAAGCAGAAACTCATGGATCTTGCTTTGTGCACAGGGGCATCGTCATGGATCAGGTTTAAGTCTCCTAGTGCAAGTAAAAGTGAAAATTTCATTCTACATCATCTAAAGATCTAAAGATGTAGAATGAAATTTTCACTTTTACTCGAACTTGGAGACTTTATATATATGTTTTATTTTTTTCTACCTTCACATTATCCCAATTCACCTTTCCAGAAACCTTAAATGTATGTATTTATGTCCTCATTTTTTTTATCTTCCATGCTTTGAGGTTACCATATCAACCATGAGCTGAGAGTGTCAAGGTTCAGCTAATTAAGGGCTGAGTGGCAGATTTGCCGTTTTGTTGTTCCGTTTCTCTTCCTCTGCCTGCTTCTCCTTCCTCATCTCACACCCCATTGTCCTCTCAGAGAGCAGGTGAAGGAGGGAAATTGCTTTTTTTTAGCACTTGGCGCTATTATGGAGAAAAGATGCACGTGACGAACACACACACTTCTTGTTATCTGAGGGGGTTGTGCTTTAAAACATCCTCCACTTGAGTCGAACCTGACCTGCTAACCCCCAAACCCTGAGGAGTATAACACAGAGAAACAAAGAACTAAACGGTCATTTCATATTATTACATACGTACACTATATAAGCAAAAGTATGTGGACACCTGAGCATAAGATTTGTGATGTGCTTTGTTTATAAAAATTCACATTTAGTCTTAATTTGCGATTATAATGAGACTCTGGGTTTGAGTGTTTAAGACCTGGTGCCGCCAAGCTGCCACTCTTGGGGCTCTTGAGCAAGACTCTTAAACCTCAGTGCTCCAGGGGTGGTGTAACATGGCTGACTCCAGCTTCCTAACATCACTAGGAAATGTGAAGAAAGAATTTCACATATGAAATTAGTATGAAGCATCTTTTCTTTTCCTTTCTTTTCTTTTTAAAGATGTTTTAAGGTGTCCCAATACTTTTGGTTAAAACTATACATTTTTGTTTAAGACAATGGTGGTTAGTGATTGGTTGTTGGAACTGTGCTGATTGGTTATTGATTGCTGGGAGCAGTGGTGATTAGTAATAGTTTTTTTTTAAACAGTGGTAATCAGTGATTGGTTGTTGGGAACAGTGGTGATTAGTGATTGTTTTTTTGGAACAGTGGTGATTAGTGGTTATTTGGAATAGTGATGAAGGGGTTTGGAAGACCCTTATTGAAAAAGCAAGACAAAATGTTCTAATTTTATGTGACAAAGAGGGAAACTGTCTGAGTTGTAGCTTTCTGGGGTAAAATCCTACACTCAAAGGCTTAGTATTACTGTGTATAAATCAGTGGGCGACATTCTGAATGCTGACATGAGTGCACTTAACCATCAGTACATTAACTCTAACCTCACAATGAAGACAATAAGGGCTTCTTGGCGAGAGATGACATCTTCACACATCCTGTTTCTAAGTGTCTTCGTCTCCAGAACCTGAAAGTGTGTCAACGGATGATGATTATGCCCTGATAATAGGGGTGTCTGGAAAATTCCAGTCGTTTTTTCTTCATGAGTACACCTTTAATTATGACATGCCACATCCTGAGAGAATCCTCACATACCTGTTATTTTCCGTCTACACAATGTAATGATCTGAGAATGTAATATATGTTAATAAAATGAAGCAGGATTGCAAATGGGAAATCTCCACTTTTATTAAAGGTCATCACTTGCAGTAAACTCTGCGATGTGATGATTGGGTTATTGGCATGTGAGTTTTGAAGTATGCAGTATACAGTGTTTTTAAGTCAGAAATGAATAAATGATGAGTATGTTTGAGCTGTAGATTAGCATTTTTCATGTTGCTAAGCAGATGGTTGGGGTCAAACCAACAGATGTTCGGTTGTGAAAACAGTTCAATGTTCTTTGGCATTTAAAGGCATTGTGGGTAATTAGTGGAGAAGAAAGTTAAGGAAGCTGTGGAAGATGTAAATATGTTCGAGAATTGGGCAATCAAGGCAAATTATATAAAAAATAAATAAATAAATAAATAAATAAATAAATATATATATATATATATATATATATATATATATATATATATATATATATATATATATATATTTTTTTTTTTTTTCTATTTATTTCAGACATTTTTTGGCTTTTCTATATATTTAAAATGTCATTCTGCAAACAATTATGAACAGTGGTGATCAGTGATTGGTCATTGAGGTCAATGTTGCTCAGTGATTGGTTGTTGAGAAAAAGAGTGATCAGTGATTTGTCATTTGGAACAATGGAGATGAACGATTGGTTGGTATGGAAAACTGTGATTGGTCAGTGGGAACTATAGTGAATTTTGATTGGTCAGTGGGAAGAATGAAGACCAGTGATTGCACAATGGGAACAATGGGGATAAGTGATTTGACCATGGAGCACTGGGGATCAGTGGTTTGTGTTTGGGAACAATGGGAATCCATAAATAGTCAGTGGGAACAATAGGGACTAGTGATTAGCCAATGTGAACTCTGGGGATCTGTGATTGGTATTTGGGGACAATTGTGATCAGTGATTGGTCAATGGGAACAATGGTATTCAGTGACTGGGCAATGAAAGAAATACGGATTAGTGATTGGGCAATGGGAACAATGGGGATCAGTGATTGTTCTATTGGAATAATGGAGGTCACTGATTGGTCAGTGTGAAAAATGAGGTCAGCGATTGGCCAATGGGGATCAGTGATTGGTTTTTGCTGATCAGTGATTGGAAATATTGGTTTGTTAGAAAGCAACTCATACACAAACTGAATCGAGTCCGGGCCGATCATAAAATCTTTGCTCAGAAAGTCTCCAGAACGCTTTTTGTAATAAATTATGGAAAGGTCTGTAAAGTCATCAAACAGAGAAAAATGTTTAACATTTTCCAATGACTCATTCCAGTTCCACACTGTAGGATCCATGCCAGACCTCAGCAGACTTTTCATCCAGCTCCATTCCACGGCTAAAGCATTGTGGTTACAGAACCTCACCGTGGCTCTGTTTATATCCTCTGCTTCCTGATCCACTGATAATAAGGACAATAGCAAAGCACGTCGTCCGTGTGTGTAGTGGAAAATATAAGGTCATGTGATCAAAGATGTAGCAGGTTTTCCTCCATGATCTTATGAAGAACATATTCATATTTAAATGAGCCATGAATGTGTATGGTGTTGAAGTCAGATATCAATCTGAAGTGTGTGTGTGCCAGAGATGAGGTTAGCCAGGTTTGTGCTGGGATCTGAACTCATGACTTTCTGATTAAAAGTCCAACGTTTTGATGAAAGGTCAAACAGTTATGTTGTAATCATGCTAGTTAGCTGAGTTAGCTGACCTGAGTGTTAGCATAACAATCGCTTGGTTTGCTATTGAACAGCAATGTGGTGAAACTTCATTTCAGTAAATCTCCTACTTTCTCTAAAACACACACACACACACACACACACACACACACACACACACACACACACACACACACTTTGAGAAAGTTTAATTTCTTCTCTCCCACAGTCCCATAATGATTCCTCTAAGATGTTTAATTCACATGCTCCCCTTCCAATCGTTCTCCTCTGGTTTTCTGAAGGAAGTAAAAAAAACGAGGGAAGAAACAGAGAGACGGAGTGGAGAAGAGGAAGAAAGAATGTGGCCGAGAAAAAGAAATGAGTATAGACGAATAGAAAGAGACAGAGAGAAAATGCAAGAGGGAGAAAGTATAAATAAAGAGAGAGAGAGAGATGGCAACGTGGAAACATGACATGATGGAGTACGTGTAGAACATTACATGATGGTCAATCCAGCGTGGCAGGTTAAGGACACGTGCCGTGTTTGTGTGTGTGTGTGTGTGTGTGTGTGTGTGTGTGTGTGCGTGTGTGTTTGTGTGCGAGCCCAACAAAACCTGAATGTGCACAGAAGCTTAAATGTGCGTATCATCTGCATGACTGCACGCTCTCTGTTCCCGTGTGTGTGTTTGTGTGTCTCTGTGTGTGTGTGTGTGTGTGTGTGTGTGTGTGTGTCTGTATATACAAAAAGGGATATGTGAATCAGAGAGACAGCCCGTGTGTGTGTGTGTGTGTGTGTGTGTGTGTGTGTGTGTGTCTGTGTGTGTGTGTGTGTGTGTACAAGAAAATATATTTTGAATCTGACATTTTTTGTTTGAGAGAGAGAGAGAGAGAGAGAGAGAGAGAGAGAGAGAGAGAGAGAGAGAATGAAAGTGCATGTGTGTGTGTGTGTGTGTGAATGAAAGTGCATATGAGTATATATGTGTGAGTGTGGAGTAAAGGAGCAAAAAAAGAGTGTGCAGCCATGCAGATGATGCGCACGTTTAAGCTATGTTACACACACACACACACACACACACACACACACACACACACACACACACACACACACACACACACACACACACACTCTCCCTCTTTTCTTACCTCACTTATTCACTCCTTTTTATTAACCTCATTTATTTGCTGTCTCTTTACCTCACTCCTCCTTACCTCACTCATTCACTTCTTTTTTACCCTGACTCATCCACTACTTTTTTTTTTTTTACCTCACTCATTCGCTGTCTCTTTACCTTACTAATGCACTCATTCCTTACCTCCCTCATTCACTTCTTCCTTACCTCACTCATTCACTTCTTTTTTTTTACCTCACTCATTCACTCCTTTCTTACCTCACTCATTCACTGTCTCTTTACCTTACTCATTCATTCATTTTTTTTTACCCTACTCATTCACTGTTTCTTTCCTCCATCAACATTGGCATGAATAATAAATATAATTAGTAGATGGTCACTGTATGTATCAGCTCCACTTCAGGTTTTATGAGAATGTATGAGTTTGGTGAGTTAGTGATTATACTAGAGCTTGAATTGATCTGGACTAAAATCCCACCCAGTCACCCACGTCCACACTCTAACCCGGTTTATAATCTAGTTTCATCAGTCACTTTTTAACTGCACACCACATTGACCCCAAAATGCCCCAATTCTTATTTATCATAAACCCCTCTCTCACCTTGTTTTTGCCCCAGGGTCCTAGTGTGCCAAGCATGGTTTTAAAAAAACTACTCTTTCATTATTCAGCCCTTCCGCCAGGCACCGCCATGTTTTTTCCCACAACTGTACCCAAGCGAAAGCCTTTTTTTTTTTTCTTGTCTCTGAAATATTAACACTGGATGCTGAAATGATCCATCAAGCAGTCTAAAGATAGACTCAGGCCTGGAGGCTGCTGTCACTGCACATGAGCGATACACAAATGGGAGGTTTGTTTTACAAGTTATGCAAAAAAATGCTAAACTTTCTGTCGTGCGAGTTTCTCATAAATAATCGAAAGAAAAAAAGAAAGAAAGAGTGTGAGGTTTCCCATGAAACAGTCAGATCTCAAAATCAAGACTCTTTCACTCCCTGGTTAACTCACTCATTCACTAATTTTTTACCTCACTCATTCGCTTCCTCACATTAAATCAATCACTACCTCACCCATTCAATCACTATGTTGACAAAAATTTGCCCTTTCCACCCAGATGTGGTTCTTCTCCAAATTGTTACTGCACATTTGTCTTTGGAGCATTAAATTTCCCCATTCAGTTTAACTAGGAGACCCAATCCTGATTCTGACTGCACTCCAGGAACCTTCTCACCTCATCTACTGTACATCAGTACCTGATATTACTAACACCCTTGAAGCTGAATGAGCAGAAATATCCATAATATGTAGTGGGACATCTTTCCAGAAGAGTGGAGCTTTTCATTACAGCAAATGGAGACTCAATGTGGAATGATGAAATAGCACATAATCTTAGACTCAGGGGTCCACAAACTTCTGGCAAGATGACTAAGGTTAAGGGTTAATACATCATTGATATTGCTGTATTAATGATTCCCTGACAGTTTAGGGAAAGAAACAGGAAGTCAAAGTGAAAATTGGTATTATTATGTTTTAATGAGTGAATTTTTTTCCCTCATCACCTGAACGGAAACGAACCTCCTGGCAGCCGTCAGCGTTAATACGTGACCTCTCCTCCTACGATGGCAACGCTTCATCTAAATAGTCTGGTGAAAGAAAATATACATAAAAGATGTTTTCAGGGAAAGTTCCAGAAAATGAATAAACATCAGAAGGAGTTCTGATTCAAGTGTTGAAGTTTTATATTGTTTGAGTTGGATTTTATTTTTTAATGAGCTTCTTGATGAATTAATTAGAGTGACTAGCGAGCAGTTTGTCAGCTGTCGAAATTCATCAGCATCTATATTTATAGAAATAAACTCATTTGAATGTGATATTGAATACTTCAGAAGTTCCAGAGTTGCCTCTTCTACCACGTATGGCAAACAAGTATTCCCAATAACTATGCTACTGAGGTATCGATGACCAGTGGTCCTGTCTCTTTCTTCTCTTCTGCCCGATCCATTTATAATTCTGGTTAGAGTTTTGTTTTAAATGATGATCCATAAAGAGCAACTCAAGAACTTTACGCATGGATTTGGACTGTAATTAATACCAACAGTCTGATACAAAGGCTCAGGAGCACCTCAAGGTTGCGCCTTAAGAATGATGGAACTGTAATGAATAGACATTTGATGTTGAGGGTGAGGACGTGTTTTTCTTTTGAGTCTGTTTTCTCTTAAGGTTACTTCCTCATGAAGTCTCAGGGAGTTTGCACTGGCTCCTTCATTAGGCATAGTTCAAATGAATATAACTTATAGTTCCTTATAAATCAAATAATAAGAAACAAACTATAGGCACCAAACTTCCAATACATTCTTTTACATGACTTTATATTTCTACTCAAGATTGGATTTTACTCAAGATTGGTGTGTTATTATTTACCGAAAAATACTTATTAACCGTAAAAATGTAGATTAGAAGAGTTTCTGAAGAGGTCATCAGGGGCTCTGAGCTTTTAACATCTCTTCTTGGATATGGATCCTCTTTGGAATGAAAAATATTTCCCATATTTTCTTGCCAGTTTGCGATTCTTTGCTAGCTAACTCTGACCTATCTGAGGACAGCTACCAACTGAAAAGCTCAAATGCTAATACAAGGTGATATCAAAATGTTTACACACCATCTCTGTGTTCCTGCCTCTTCTGGAACATGTCCTGGAAGTCTTATTTTCAAAGCATGTCATGAACCATCTGCTATTCGCATGAAGTGTGCAGGAGCCGAAACTGGTGTAGGTTGGGTGTGGAAGTGAGATCATGTAGATTTTCGCCGACGATCATCATGCACAAGTTGCTGAATGGTTTCAATATTTTCAGGGGGGTTGAGCTTGTTGAAGGTCTTCCTGATCTCTCATCGTCTTCCACTGACGATCTTCTGCTCTTCAAGCGTGTGTGCCAATCAAAACACCTTTAAACGACTCATTGCAGCATCGTCGTAGGTCAAACGTATGTCATGTCAAACGTTTTTTTTTCGGAGATTTGCCCAGTTTCATGCAGAATTTGTTCATGCAATGCTTTTTTAGAGGAAATCTGGTGGTAAAAGCACGTGGTCAGAATAGCACCAGTTGCACTATTAGTCTCGAAACATTTTTATACCAACTTGTAATGCCGCATCACAGGGAGTTGTAACACACTCAGAGGATATCTGTCCTCTTTTGCATACCTCACACATGCCCCACACAGGCAAGTGTCGTTGTGATTAACAGAGCAGAGAGTTTACCCCTGAACGTGGTCAGTTTTGCACTCTAGGCACTTGGCCACATGAGAGCAACTCTGATCATTTTACCGACTTGTTTTTATTCAAATGGAGATGAGTTTTCTGTCATCAAATAGATATTCGTTGGACATCTCTGATCCCCACTTCACATCTTACCTTTGACCCATATTTTCCTCAGGTTTTTCCTCCAGACACAAGGCTCAACCTTCAACCTTAAATCATATTTTTGCACCAGTTATTTGTTATTATTTTCATTTAGTTTTCTGATTGCTGCCGATCAGCAGAGTTTCCTGTATTTCGACCTTTACTGCCTGTTTGAATTGCAATCATGGACGCCCATCGGCTAACTGCAAATGTTGTTCGAATTTGATGTCGAACTTCCTGTCAGCTAGGAAAAAGCCCAACATCTCCAAACTCCACCTTGTTTTGCCATGAGAAAGGTTTTCCCCCAGCCTTTACAGTACATCATACATGAGAGACAAATCGCAGGGACAGTAAAGGCTTATTGTGTACAGTTACACTGGAAAACCATGTGTGTGTGTGTGTGTGTGTGTGTGTGTGTGTGTGTGTGTGTGTGTGTGTGTGTGTGTGTGTCTGTGTGTGTAAACCCTTTCAGACCTTCACCAGGCACCGTTTTGAAAGGGAACCTGGATCTCATTTCAGCGCCGAGTCAGAATAATTCCGGTTTCCTTTGCGGTGCCTTAATAGCCGGTGACATATTGGGTTCATACATCGATACTCAACACTAGCGCTTTTTCCTAACAGAATCTGGTACTTCTCTTGACATTGCCTCGAGTTACGCTTTTCTGCTAACACACGCTGAATAACAAACTAGGGGAAAAAAGAAACACAAAAAATCTTTATTCTTATTCTCATATTCAAGTCTCTGGGGACTTTCTGTAAAATTTGTAATATGATGACATTATTTGATTGAAAAGGAGTCTTCAGTGTCAGCGCTTTCCAACAAATCATATTAAAGATTGAATTACCACACAACTTCCATTTAATACCAGAGCTGTCATGGTCAGGTTGGGTAATTCCCCTCCAGGCCACTAGAGAGCCACCATTTCTGTTTGTCACACTATTTAAATTCTGGGTTTCCTTTTCCTCATTGTTGGAGCTCTTCCCTTGTGTATGTGACTTGTACTTTGTGTATACCCTAGCCTAGCCTTGATTTGGTCCTTTGTTCTTGCCTTTTTCTGGTCTGTTTTCTAAATTTAAGTTTTCATTCAAGAATCTGCATTTGTATCTGACTGTCTTGTGACAAGAACCTCAGATCCATACTGTATGCATATCCAAATTCACAAGCTAAGAGCTAACGTAGGATCATCTTCTGTGGTGTTTTTATTAGATTGAGGTTTGTGAATAAAACTTAGCATAACTGTCCTTGTCGAAGGTCATTCGCTGTTTGCAAATGGCTGCCACTAAGGTGTGGGAAGAGTGGGAGCGGGGCTAAAGACTTAAAAAAAACCAAAATTAATTCAGACTGTATTCTCAATAGTAGTACAAGATGAGCTTTGATCCTAAAATGAGCATTTTATTTGACTTTTTTGCCTCGAGTATCATCTCACTGGGACTTTGTCGCTGTCACTGGTGCATCACAGACCTGTCAATCAAACGGAATGACGTTCAGTGGTAAAACTCTAACATGTACGTCGTCTCTGGAGTCCTGTACGCGCTTTACTGCAGTATTAAGTGGGATGAGGTGCTTCTGTCAGCTGTTACCGATCTGTTCAAGTTCTCTCTGTCAGGGATTCGTGGGAAAGATCCATCAACGTGCCGAGTACGGAAATGCTGCTGCAGGCCATTACATGAATTAATTAGTGTTTGCGAGTAAAAATATTAAATATGAGACACTTTGGCCAAGAAAATCTGAGTGTACGAAAGGCAGGACGGGGAGCAAATCAAGAGTTCTGACCTCCTTAAAATGTATCAATACAGATGCTGATGAACAGCGGACAAACTACTCACTAGTTAAGAAGCTGGTCACTTTAATTAATTCATCAAGCAGCTCGTTAAAAACAAGAAATCCGACTCAAACTATATAAAACTTCAACACGCAACTGGTTCTGCTGTTTATCTGTTTTCCCTAAAAACATTTCTGATGTTTATTTTCGTTTGGCTCTTTACAGAGATGAAGCGGTTATAAAAGAATGTACATGTTTGTTCCTTATAATTCAGAAAACGTTTATCTCTAATGATTGAGCCAGTGGTCACTGTGGTGAGAAAAAACTCCCTGAGACTTCATGTGGAAGAAACCTTGAGAGGAACCAGACTCAAACGGGAACCCATCCTCATCTTTAACATGGAATGTCCATGAAAACAAAATACTTAATGTATTGAAAACTTCATCTTTACTGTTGATCATTGTATTATTTTCTTACACTATAGTCAGCAGTGGTGGTCCAGAGGTTAAGCATGAAGACATTGGTCACTGTTCATAATGCCACAAGCCACAGCATTGGCAAGCTGGGATATCTAAAAAACAAACACAAAAAAAAAACAGCAAACGGGGACTGATGATCATCATGGCACCTGTTAGTGGGTGGATTTATTCATTAGGCATCAAGTAAACATTTTGTCCTTAAAATTGATGAGCGAGTTTGACAAATTGTGACGTCTAGACATCTGGGTCAGAGCATCTTCAAAACTGCATCTCTTGTGAGATGTTTCTGGTCTGCAGTGGTCAGAATCAAAAGTGCTCCAAGGAAGGAACAGTGGTGAACCGGCGACAGGTCACAGGCGGCCGAGGATCATTGATGCATGTTGGGGGAGCGAAGGCTGGTTCGTGTGGTCCAATTCAACAGACGAGCTCCTGTAGCTGAAACTGCTGAAGAACTTAAAGGTGTTGATGCTCGATGGCTCATGACTGTTTTGGCAGCAAAAGGGGACCAACACAATAATACATTTTTTTAGGGACGTCCTGTTCTTGACATTTTGTACACTATTTAAACAAAAGTATTGGGACACCAGGCTTTTCCAGACTTTGGATGTATGAAATTTTTTATTCAATTGAACTAGGAGACCCAAAAAACAATGTCTCTATGTACAAAGCCAGCTTAATGAAAATAGGCTTTCCATGGTTTGGAGTGAAAGATCTCTGACTATATATCTCCATCCCTACTGATCAACTTTGGGATAAATGTGAATGCTGACTGCACCCCCGGGAACCTCTTTTTAGGACTTTACTAACACTCTTGTGGCTGAATGTGCACAAATCTTCATGTCCTATACAATTGTGTGCCTCCAACATTGTGGGAAGTGTTTTGAGTAAAACCACATATAGTTGAAAAAGTCAGTTGTCCCAATACTTTTGTCCAAAGAGACTAGATAGAGGTGAAAAAAAGTTTACTGAGATATTCCTATTTTATAGGAAAATGAATGCTTCTTGATGAGCCAGACTTGTGCTAATGTTCATGCTTTGTCCAATTTGATGATCTCTAGAAACCTGTGTAGGTTCTACCACACACACACACACACACACACACACACCCGCATAGTTATACAATCAGTACCATTGTTGCTCATCTTTACCTTGTGCTTTCAATCCTTGTGTTAATGGAGGATTTTGGTAACCTCTTGACCTTGGTTTAATGATCTTCTAAAACATGCTCGGTCGTAGGTGTCAGGAAAGAGAAGAAGAAGAAAAGAGAAAAACTCTTCGCTTTCTTTCAGTTTTCTTTCAGCTCGTCTTTCTTTCAGTCTCAGAGACAATGCCGATCGGTTTATGGATTTGACTTAAATCTATAAAGCATGTGATGAATTTGAATTGCTTATTAAGAATAAATACCCCGGGGCATACATACACGTGTTCTCCATACACGCCTTTCTTTCCTGAGCCATTAATATTGTAGCCCGACCCATGACCTCAAAATGCGATTCTTCGCAGAACTCGTTCGGAAACGCATCCATGAGGACAATCCATGTTCTCCTCTCGTGATGGATATTAAAGGAAAAATCGAAGTTATTTACTGATGTATTGAAGAGTAACGGTTTTTACATTCGGGTGTAATTTAGGTTCAGATTATATATGCAGGTCTGCCAGAGAATTAGCCGTTACCATAGCAACATCCTCCTATGAGTGTTATTGGGAACTAAGCGAATTAAAAAAAACTTTTGGTACGTTTGTGAATGTTTTAAAATCCATCCTGGAGAGTGTTGGAATGAAAGAAACTGCACACGATATAACACACACACACACACACACACACACACACACACACACACACACACACTTGATGCTGTTTTGCTGTTTTTTTATCTCGCTGTCTTCTGTGAATTTTCTACACTAGGGAAAGCAGAGCTCACGTGCCGAGCTAACAGCAACAAGATGCTAAAAATAATGCATATACACACACACACTCACATGTACATTCACATGGCCTCTCACACCCCAGTGTGTCTGTCTACATTGCAGGAGGTTAAAACAGTTAAACATGCACCGACTTGTGTAAACGCTGGTTAATATACAATTAGATATACATTAAACACCACAACATTTATTGGAAATACCCAGAATTCAATTTGCTCGATTTCTGCTGATTTGGATGAAGTCGATCAACGTTTTGGGTTCACATAAAAAGTCTTCATTGGAATCTAGAGTTCGTTGTCACTGAAGAGAGGTGGGCAAAAGAACCACAGTCCGGGTTTTATTGACTTTTCAAAGTCTATTGGAACAGAAAAGTGAATTTATAAATTTCTAAAGAGAACATGTGCATTAAACAGAGCTGTGAGGAACATCAGCAGGATGCGGGAAATACCGACATTTGCTGTGTGGTAGAAGTGGGTCCTAATGCTAATTCCAGGAAGAACAAAAAGTTCAGAATCAGAATGGAGCGTGCCACACGTGTTCCAGATCTATTCATCAAAGTCATAAAAAGTCCCAGGGCTTCTGTAGGAAATGGGTTTGGGGCGGAGCTATGCACGAGCTCAGACCTCACTAAACAACTACATGAACCAATCATCTTTTTTTTTTTTTTCTTTTTTTCAGTTGTCCACATAATTACTCCTGAATTTGGGAGGTTGTAATGCAAACATGTCATTTGCATCAATTTGTAGGGTTCATAAGCGTTGCAGTTTCTATAGAAACATCATATACATGCAGAAAAAAGAACCAGTAAACTTTGTGTTTAATATTAATGAAAGGAAGGAGTCTCCAGTGCAAGGTAAATCTAACAGAAGGTTTCAGGGGTTTTTTTTAGGGGTCACAGGACAAGCTTAAAGTATGAGGAATTGTTGCAGATGTAACTACAAAAGGATAATTAAACGAAATGTTAAGTACATTCTGGTTTTAGACAGGGGAGTGGTGGCTCCAGCGGTTAAGGCGCTGGGTTGCCGATCGGAAGGTCTGGGGTTCAAGCCCCGGTATCGCCAAGCTGCCACTCTTGGGCTCTTGAGCAAGGCCCTTAACCCTCTATGCTCCGGGGGTCCCTTACGAGGGAAATATTAAGGTCCGTGACGTGGGGCCGCCTTCCCGTGGGCTCACCACCTGCAGGAGGGACCATAAGGGACGGTGCTGTGAGGATTGGGCAGCAGTCGAAGGCGGGGGCCTGCTTAGACTGCTGCCCCCGCGATCCGAATTACGGATAAGCGGGAGAAAATGAATTATTGGTTTCAGACAATTTTTTTAATGCTAGCTTTTTTATCTATCCGTCCTTATGAAGTATGTGAAAATCAAGCCATTGCCTGCATGAGCAGTGTTTGAAAATCAAACCTCGTTAGTGCATGATTATAAGGTCTCTTCCAGCAAGTGAACTCATGAAACTCTATTATCTGATTTTGTGGTTAAAAATTGCCTCCTGGCAGAGGTCGCATGTATCACTTTTTTGTTTGGCGGAGAAAAAAAATGATGATTATGGTGTGGTTTAAGTCTACAAGATGGATCCGTTCATGGATCGTTCATTTCTTTTCTGACATTCTGAATTTTAAAAGTGGAAATAAACAAATTTTATTTCTGTCTTCGCTCAACCAGACAAAGTGTAACAAATAAAAATCTCACAATACTAAATATAAGCAGAGCACTAAAGTACATTATATTTTTAATCTAACATCTAAAATACCATTAAATCCAAACATGGAAGTCAACGAGAATTTTATTGGTGGTCTCTTTTTAGGAAGAATTTTACATTCTGGAGACAATTTTCCAAATTATAAATATGTTACAAACTAAATCATCATATTCAGAGAATGCAGACAATCTAGTAGAACATGTGGAGGGGTGGAGCTTGGTGGGGCAGAAGGTGGTTGTTTGTAGTTGTTCAAGGGTCCCACAAACCCAAATAACTCCGTCACGACTGAGGAAACTGAGGAGTATTGGAAATATGTTGAGCAGAAAAAAAAAAAGTTTTTACATAGAATTATTCATTACATTTTCAAATTCCATACACGGACCATGTTTATGTAGCGTTGGCACTGTATATTTAGCCCTCGCTCATTTATCCGAGTGGGGTTTATTTTTGGACTTTGTTGCTAACATCAAATATTTAGCAACATGTGTCTGAACGTGGCTACTTTTAGCCCATAAACGGCACGTTCCCCGAGCACTTAGAACATCCGAGAGCTTAAAATAGACCTCACGTTTCGTGCAGAGCGCTTGCTAACCCTCCGGGGCGTTCAGATCACTCAGCAAACCTGTCTCGCTCTGTAGCTGACAACGCTTCATAGTAGTACAGGATTAGCTCAAACTTCGGCTCCTCTCAGAAATAGCATCGTTGAAAAGTGTGAAAACACCAAGTGTTTATGGAGTTTGAGAGACATGTGCATGTTCCTTTTGATCCTATGCAGCAAACGGCAATGTAACGGGATGAAGATTGACTTTAACCAAACAAATCTAGAAATATCCAGAAAATTATTTACATTGAAAAATCCTCCCTTAGCTTTTTACAGTCTTGAACATTTATTTTCTACAAACATTCAGCTAAAATACTTTGCTGTGCTTCTTCTAAATTTTGCTAAAGATGTTCTTCACTAGTTGGAGATTTCTTGTTTATCCCAGACTAGTACAATAGCGTTTAGTGGCAGTGACTGGGCAGGCTAGATAACACTCCAGATGACTGTTTGCTCTCTTAATAATTCTTTCAGAGATTGGTCGTATGCTTCCGCAGTCCAGAGTAAATTACATGGTTTTGAAGTATGAAATGGTTGCCATGTTGTTCAGTATTCCTTTCACTATTTGACCTATAAGTGTATAACTTCTGGTAGATACTAAATTGCATTTCGTTGCTGTGTACCTGTACTATGCAACCACAGTAAAGTTCTATCTGTCTGTCTGTCTCTCTGTCTGTCTGTCAATTATAGACAGAAACATGTGAAGTGGAACATGACAGAGCTACATGTATTTCACTCAAAAGCTACTCTTGATAGTTTAAAATAATTGAATGCATAAACCTGTATGTTGCCTCTAAACAAAAGGAACATTCATGTGTCTCAAAAACCATAAAAGACTAGATGTTTCCAAACTTTAATTAGGGACAGTGTATCTTACAACCAGGAAAAAAAGTTTGCACGAATGGAATGGACTTTGACTTTGCCAGTACTTGGTTACTAGCATATCTGGAACTTGAGTCATGTCACTTGGACTTGTTCTATTTGGTTAATTGGAAACCTTTCGCTACTCTTCCGAGCAGCTTCTTCAGTCTTGGTTACTAGCATAATGCTGGTATTTACACTTACTAATATTTACATTTCACACATTAATTCCTGGTCTCCTCATCTTTTGTCTTTATTGCTATATTATTTTTTGCTAGCTTTAAGAAAAGTGTGTGTATTTAGCCTACCATAGTTTTTATTTGATTAGGAATAATATTAACTAAAATATTCTCCTTATACCAGAGCATGTTAGCATTTCCAACCCAACAGCTCACTCAATTAACAGATTTGATGACACTGCAAAAGTTTCTATCGAACTTTTCCTGCTAATCCCTGTTACGCTAAAAAATAAAATAAATAAATAAATGAAAAACTGCTGAGCGGCAATATGACGGCATTCGGAAATGCAGGGGTGATTTTATGCTGCGAACATCACCACCCATGTTGCCGGCTGTTGTGAGCGCTAAAAAGCATCTGTGGAAATATTCAGCAAATCACAGGCTTTGCTGTGCAAACACGCTCAGTATTTAGTGAGCTTTTGCACCTCAGCATACGCGATGCGGCAGGGGAACACGACACACCGGACGCTGAAAAGAAAGAGCACTTGATGAAGCAAGGCAGAGGTCAGATGAACTCAATTATTAGCAAGAACCAGGTGATTGTGGTGTGGGAGTGGGAATAAAATGTCAATACCAGGATGCAGTGACTTCTCTCATCTAATGTTCCCTGCGATTCTGGATCAGAGTGACTCTGACCTGGGTACTTTATGTAGGGGGTTTGAGGGCATTGAGAAATTTAAGCTACATTTGTGGAAACTTAAATTTACTTACAATTACGGCAGTTGGCATACACCTTTATCCAGAGCGACTTACAAATATCTAGTTTAAACAACTGAACAGTTGAGGGTCAAGGGCTTTGTTCAAGGACCCCACAGTGGCAGCTTGGTGGTGCTGGGATTTGATCTCCCAACCTTCTGATCAGAGATCCAACATATTAGCATTCCTAGGACTCTGGATAAATCTGGACTCATTAAACAGGGGGCATGGGGGCATGGCAGGTACCGCTTTTGCCTTACATCTTTAAAGGTTCAGAGTTCAACTATTACATTTACGGAATTTGGCAGATGCCCTCATCTAGGGCAACTTACATTAATCTCATGTATTACAACTGAGCAGCTATGGGTATAAGGGCCATGCTTAGGGGCCCAAAAGTAGCAGCTTGGTGTGGCTGGGATTTGATCTCTCAATCTTCGGATCCAAAGTACAATCCATGTTTTCATCATGCTTTAAAACAAGGGTGTTGAATCTTTTCCACAAAGGACCAGTGTGGGTGCAGGTTTTCAGTCCAATCAATCAAGGGCCACACCTGCATTAGATTTAAACAGGTAGAATTTGGTCTGGACTTGCTTGGTTGAAATGAAAACTTGCACCATTTGTGGAAAAGATTGAACAACCCTGCTCTAACGGTTTCCTCTAGGAACCCTGGTTTTCCCCAACAGTCCAAAGACATGCAATCTAGGCTAAATGGTGTTTTCAGTCTGTTGATACAATTTGTGATTGTGCCCGGCAATGGGTTGCCAATGATGTTGCCTACCTTGTCCCTCAAGTTTACTGAGAAACCCAGTGTAAGCTCTAGAAAACAAATGGATAGATAAATACTTGAAACATGAAAGCTTTATCTGAAGTGTAGAAACTGTACCTTCTTTCTTTCAAGGAATTTACACAAATTCCAAAGATATAACCTTCTACCAAGCTGCAGATCTCAATATAAATCAAATCTTTATTGCTTCTCGTCCATGTTGACCTTAAGCGTTAAAAAAACCCAAAAAAAACAACTTGACCTTTAAAATGCTCAGAAGGTGTCACATGTTCATTTTCTGCTGTGATGGCTCAGCATTGGAGTGCACGTGACCCTCCAGAAACATTCCTTGAACGATGGAGAGATCACACCACATCTTGCTTTAGCTTAATTACTGTTAAGGGAAATGTGAATGGGTTTCGTTGAAAGCGGGGCGTCTAAGACTCGGGGCACAGAGCAAGTGCAAGACCTGGTCTTTGGCCTATTTTTAAACCAGGTGTAATTGCAGGTGTTGTTAAGATGCACATTTCCATGGCAACTTGGTTATCTTATTCTGGAAAAGAAACAGCAACCTGTTTCCACACTGCATTTGTATAAATAGAGCATGGCACACTATAACCAAGATTCAATTAAATTTTATTTGTGTAGCGCTTTTTACAATGGAAATATATTTTTTTATAATGGTAATAAGGTTATATAAAACAATGTGTAAGTTATAAAAGTTTACGTTTGTTCTTTATAATTGTTTATCCCTGAGCCAGTGGCGACTGTGGCAAGGAAAAACTACCTGAGATGGTATGAGGAAGAAACCTTGCGAGAAACCAGATTCAAAAGGGACCCTGTCCTCATCTGTGCGGCACTAAATGTCCATTTTAATTACATTGTTGAGGTGTGCAGTAATAGGTGCGTAAATAAGGATTTATTCATGCAAACTGTCCTGAGCAACTGTATGTATTGGTAGAATGTTGATATTACAGTCTGAATCAGTCATTAAAGTTATTGGGGTGCACAGTGGCTTCATGGATCTTTAGGCTGGAATCTTTATGCTGTGACACATTTTCTAAATATTATTTTTAAGTAGATTTTAGCAGAACTGCTGTGCTACAACCTTTTCTAAAATCTTGGAGATAAAGGGGGGGTTTGATATTGGCCTGTAGTTGGACAGCTGACAGGGTCAAGATCAGTTTTTTTTTTACGTAGGGGGATGATAACTGCAGTTTGAAAGATTTAGGTACAAAACCAGTGCTAATGGAAGAATCTATTATATTTAGAACAGGATCAATTACATCTGGAATTATCTGTTTAAAGAAACTTGTGTTTAAAGGATTTAGAACAAAAGGCGGAAATAAAGGAAAATCCATTCACTTGAACAGGAGTAAATATTTGTAATTAATTATCTGTTATAATTATAGCAGAATCTACAGGGTTATTTATAGAATCAGATGGATTTGAATGAATTGAACAGTACAGTACAGGTGTCTGGTTACTATAAACATTATGTAATGCCTTTTGGGTTGATCAGTGCACAGTCTGAATTGTGTGTATCCCTGTTGAGCAAGTCCTGGGCCAAGACAAAACGGTATGAGGAAGAAACCTTTAGAGGAATTAGATTGAAAGGGTGGTTAATCCTCATTGCTAGGTTAATGTTTTGAAACATGGAGGACTGCGATTGTAGAGACACACAGCAACCAATTTATTTTAAGATGATGATTGGGGAAAGCGGCGAATCCGGAATCTTTTTCCCCATAGGACGCTGTGCAGGTTAGCGTTAAAAGCAGGTAAGTGGAGTGTGTGTGTCTCGGTTTGTCCCTTCACAACCAAAATAACCCTCGCGTCCTCAGGGATCCGTACAGCAATCTAAAAGCATGCTCTTCTCCACCTCGGTCCACTTCAGTCCCACAAGCTTTACACTTTATTTATTTAATTGTGTGTGTGTGTATTTGAGAAGAAGCTCTGACATGTTTTTTTTTGTTGTTTGTTTTGAATTTGATTTTATGCACAAAACAGTCTCATTACTCTACAGATCAGGCTTTAATATGACAGTGATTTAATGCACTGCCTAATAAAAGACTAATTAACAGCTCGAGTTCACCTGCAGTGAAGATGAATTGACAAGTACACATCTCATGCTGGAATTAGCCTTCTGACGGCTAACAAACACACATCCATTGAGAGTTCAATAAGTTTGTTCGAATTTCAACTAGGTTTTTTTTTCTCTTCTTGTATCTTGTTATATGCAAGAAACCAAAACTGGAACAGTCCGGTTCAGACCCCAGGTTGTGCTAGACCATTAATACCCAATGGTTGCTTTACATTTACCCTAAAAACACTAGACAGGTCATACCAGGTCTATAAATTCTGCTGGCGGACTCGTTCCGTAAACATCTGCTTGCAGAAAACCTTAACATTTTGAACCCATTTACGGTGAACATCAATCGTACTATGATGATGGCTGTCCTTTGCAACACTGACTTACGAAGGTTGGTGCTCCTTGTGACTGTGCGTGCAGCCTTGTGCTGCCATCTGTTGCCATTTTACAAAACTAGTCTCGAAACGTTTTGATAAAGCAACAAGAAATGTTCTTATGATGTGCACAAGTGACTAAATGATGTGGAGGTTGAACAAGTGGTTTTGAGAATTTCATTTCTGATCTGAGAAACGCTCCAAAGCAACGGAGAAAAACTGTAAGCTGGTGTTCCAGCAATTCAATTTACAGTCTTTTTTATGTTGAGCCTTTTGTCCTCCATTTGTAGAAGTATAAGGTTTATCTCCATGTCACTTTCTCTAATTTCCTTTTAAAGATGGATGTTATACAGCTATTTGGCAGGCAACTAAAAAAGACAAAATAAGTCAACACGATTGAAAAAGTCTATAATACAATCACAGACCAAATATTTAAATGAGAAAGGACAGCTTTCCCCAGGGTGAGGGAATGTGGGGGTGGACCCCCAACTGTTTTACGGGTCTCAGCCTGTAAACAAAATTACATGAAATACTAAATTACATGATTTCAGTAACAGTTTATATTTAGAAAATATGACCCAGTTGGAGAATGTTATGTTTCATTTTGACCAGGCTCAGAGTTCTTCTGGCTCCATAAGGATTAAACCTGCTAAAACATGAAGCTGTGGTTAAACATTTAAGACAGAATTCTTACTGTAACCAGCAAATAAAATCATTCCATTCTAGAAATTAATCAAACCGGGTCAAGGTCACAGCAAGGTCAAGGGACTAGTGCTTTATTATTATAATGTTTTTTACATATCATTTTACAAATCAACCAAAACAACAACTCTGACTCCTTGAGACATGGACAAAAAATGGACTTCACATGATTTCTGTGGTATCTGGGACCTGTAAGTTGTATGTAAGTGAAGTGGGGCCTCCATGGATCAGACTTGTTTGTCCATAACATCCCACAAATGCTCGGGGGAAATTTGGAGGCTGAGTCAACAAATTTGTCTGCTTCATCAGCCTGTTCCTGAACAATATATTTGCTGTGTGGATGTGCAGGGAGCTTTATCCTGCATGTCCTCATTTGGTAGATGATGAATGATAAATGTGAGGACCCAAGGTTTCCCAGTGGAACATTACCCAGGGCATCACACTGTCTCCTTTGGATTGCATTGCTAAATTACTGAACAGACTTGAGACTGACGAGAGCTCGTCTGTGGGATCAGAACGCTCAACTAGAGTTTTTTTGCATTTACATTTACTTTATCCAGAGTGACTTACATTTATCTTATTCACACAACTGATCAGCTATTGGGTTAAAGGCCTTGCTCAAGGGCCCAGGACTGGCAGGTTGATGTGGCAGGGATTTGAACTCATGACCTTCTGGTCCAAAGTCACTGGATCCTGTTTCCCAGTTCACTGGTTTTCCTTTGTTGACCAAATTTTGGTAAATGCTAGCTCCTGCTGGACCTCATATTTGTTTTGACCGGGTTGCCCAAACATCACAGTCAGGCCCTGGTTAAAATCACTCAGATCTTTTGGCTTCCCTATTTTCCATGTCTTCAATTTTGAGACCTGAAGGTCTACTTGCTGATTGATAGAAACCGTGACAGGTTCATTGTAATGGTATAATCAGTGATATTCAGATCACCTGTAGATTTGGTGGTCAGGGTTTCCTTATTAACCATTTGAACTGTTTTAGTTTGTTTGTTTTTTCTTTCTTTTATGTAGGAACCTTTAAAAATGTGCTTTGTTTCCAATGTTTTATGGCAATTTATTTATTTTATTTCTATTTTTAAATGTAATATTACATGACATTGTTTGTTTTTTGTTCAGATATGGGTTTCGTTTTATAATCCAGAAAATTAATTTGGTAAATGTAAATGTTTTATTGTTGTCCAATGACTGTTGACAGAAAGGTTAAAGGTCATGAGAGTTAGAACGCGGGAGAGGAGCAACGCACAGGGTGTGTGTGTGTGTGTGTGTGTGTGTGCTACAGGAGACAGAGGGTAAAATCTTTTGGAGACCGAATATATTCCTGAAAATATTACGGCCCAAATTGTACCAGAACTGTATTCGGGTTTTCTTCTTTGATTTTTGTAAAGGTTGCGATTATTCTTTGCCACCGCCTGTTTACAAGACACCATCTCCACCATCACGTGTGATCAAGGCCTAGCGGCTATTGCATTAGCAACGTGTGTGAACAGTGCATGCAGACGGGATCCAGTTGGACCTGGGACTTTGCGACTGGACGTGTTGCGTTGTTGCTGCTGTAAAGATCGCAGGGTTACAGTGTGCTCGGATCGACCTGACTCTACACGCAGAGGGAATTATTCATTACGCTAACAGTGAGTTGGTGCTGTTCGCGGTTCATCTTGGTCTCCTTGGATGGATGTAAGTGATTTTTCCAAGTTTGTGCTTAAGAGTATTTCTTTAACTCTTCACACTGTGAATGTGCACCAACTGGGCCCCAACGAAACCACTGCTAGTGTATGTGACTGAGTTGATGGTTCATATATATTGCATACAGGACTGAGTTTTTCTGATAGACTGTGTAATATTGTGCACTTGGGGTTTTTGTTATATTGTATTTTTTATTGTATCTCTTTATGTTTTGAGGTCTTTAATTTTACTTTTGATACCAATATTTTATTTTCTAAATATTTCACACTTCTACAGTTGTTTACTGGTTTCATACATTTTTGTTTAAACTACAGCAAAACTAAAATAACAGTAAAACTCCGGAATAAGAAAAATAAATATGGTTTGTTAATTTACTAATTTGAATTTGTACTCTGGTTTCAACCAAGCCATTAGGGGGGCACAAGCCAGTGTACTCTTAGTGCCGGTCCCAAGCCCGGGTAAATGGGGAGGGTTGCGTTAGGAAGGGCATCCAGCGTAAAAAATGTGCCAAATCAAATATGCGGATCACAAATGAGAATTTCATACCGGATCGGTCGAGGCCCGGGTTAACAACGACCGCCACAGGTATCGTTAGCCGACAGGGTACCGGTGGAAATTGGGCTACTGTTGGCCGAAGGAGGAGAAGGAGAGGAGGAAGGCGTCTACAGAGACGGCAGGAAAAGGAGCAGTGTAGGAGAGTAGAGGTTCGGGTTGGTACTTTAAATGTTGGTACTATGACGGGTAAAGGGAGAGAGATAGCTGATATGATGGAGAGGAGAAAGGTAGATGTGTTGTGTGTTCAGGAGACCAAGTGGAAAGGGAGTAAGGCCAGGAACATTGGAGGTGGGTTTAAACTGTTTTATCATGGTGTGGATGGGAAGAGAAATGGTGTAGGGGTGATTCTGAAGGAAGAGTACAGTAAGAGTGTAGTGGAGGTGAAGAGAGTTTCTGATAGGGTGATGATCGTAAAGGTGGAAGTTGAAGGGATGATGATAAATGTCATCAGTGCCTATGCTCCACAAGTTGGCTGTGAGATGGAGGAGAAGGAAAGATTCTGGAGTGAATTAGATGAAGTGGTAGATGGTGTACCTAGGAAAGAACGATTGGTGATTGGGGCAGACTTTAATGGGCATGTAGGTGAAGGGAACAGAGGTGATGAGGAGGTGATGGGTAGGTATGGTTTTAAGGAGAGGAATGTGGAAGGGCAGATGGTGGTAGATTTTGCTAAAAGGATGGAAATGGCAGTGGTGAACACGTATTTTAAGAAGAAGGAGGATCATAGGGTGACGTATAAGAGTGGAGGAGGGTGCACACAGGTGGATTATCTTCTGTGTAGGAGATGCAACCTGAAGGAGATTGGAGACTGTAAGGTGTTGGCGGGGGACAGTGTAGCTAGACAGCATCGGATGGTGGTCTGTAGGATGGTCTTGGAGGCGAAGAAGAAGAGGAGGAAAGTAAGGTTTGAAAGAAGAATAAGATGGTGGAAACTGAAGGAGGAAGAGTGTAGTGTGAGGTTCAGGGAAGAGGTCAGACAGGGGCTTGGTGGTGGTGGTGAAGAGGTGCCGGATGATTGCAAGAGTGATGAGGGAGGCAGCTAAAAAAGTACTTGGTGTGACATCTGGAAATAGAAAGCAAGACAAGGAGACGTGGTGGTGGAATGAGGAAGTGCAGGAGAGCATTAGGGGAAAGAGGTTGGCAAAACAGAAGTGGGATCGACAGAGTGATGAGAAAAGTAGGCAGGAGGTTAAAAGGGATGTGGTGAAAGCCAAGGAAAAGGCATATGAGGAACTGTATAAGAGGTTGGACACTAAGGAAGGAGAAAAGGATTTATACCGATTGGCCAGGCAGAGGGACCGAGCTGGGAAGGATGTACTGCAAGTTAGAGCAATAAAGGATGGAGAGGGAAATGTGTTGACTAGTGAGGAGAGTGTGTTGAGAAGATGGAGTATTTTGAGCAGCTGATGAATGAGGAAAATCAGAGAGAGAGAAGGTTGGAGGATGTGGAGTTGGTGAAGCAGGATGTAGATAGGATTAGTAAGGAGCAAGTGAGAGCAGCGATTAAGAGGATGAAGAATGAAAAGTCGGTTGGACCAGATGACATACCGGTAGAAGCGTGGAGATGTTTAGGAGAGATGGCAGTGGAGTTTTTAACCAGATTGTTTAACAGGATTCTGGAAGGGGAGAGGATGCCTGAGGAATGGAGAAGGAGTGTGCTGGTACCGATCTTTAAGCATAAGGGAGATGTGCAGACCTGCAGTAACTACAGGGGAATTAAGTTGATCAGTCACACCATGAAGTTATGGGAAAGAGTAGTGGAAGCCAGGCTGAGAGAAGAGGTGACCATCTGTGAGCAACAGTATGGTTTCATGCCGAGGAAGAGCACCACAGATGCCTTATTTGCTTTGAGGATGTTGATGGAAAAGTATAGAGAAGGACAGAAGGAGCTGCATTGTGTATTTGTGGATTTAGAGAAAGCGTACGACAGGGTGCCGAGAGAGGAGTTGTGGTATTGTATAAGAAAGTCAGGTGTGTCAGAGAAGTATGTGAGGGTGGTGCAGGACATGTATGAGGACAGTGTGACGGCAGTAAAGTGTGCAGTAGGTACGACAGACTGGTTCAGGGTGAAGGTTGGACTGCATCAAGGATCGGCCCTGAGCCCTTTCCTGTTTGCAGTGGTGATGGACAGGTTGACGGACGAGGTCAGACAGGAGTCTCCCTGGACTATGATGTTTGCAGATGATATTGTGATTTGTGGTGAGAGTAGAGAGCAGGTTGAGAAGAGCCTGGAGAGGTGGAGATATGCGCTAGAGAGAAGGGGAATGAAAGTCAGTAGGAGTAAGACAGAGTACATGTGTGTGAATGAGAGGGAGGGCAGTGAAGTGATGCGGTTGCAGGGAGCAGAGGTGGAGAAGATGGAGGAGTTCAGGTACCTGGGGTCAACAGTGCAAAGTAATGGAGAGTGTGTTAGAGAAGTAAAGAAAAGAGTGCAGGCAGGGTGGAGTGGGTGGAGAAGAGTGACAGGAGTGATTTGTGATAGAAGAGTATCTGCAAGAATGAAAGGGAAAGTTTATAGGACTGTGGTGAGACCTGCGATGTTGTATGGATTAGAGACAGTGGCATTGAGTAAAAGACAGGAGGTGGAGCTGGAGGTAGCAGAGCTGAAGATGTTAAGGTTTTCGTTGGGAGTTACGAGGATGGACAAGATTAGAAATGAGTTTATTAGAGGGACAGCACATGTAGGATGTTTTGGTGACAAGGTGAGGGAGGCGAGATTGAGATGGTTTGGACATGTGCAGAGAAGGGACATGAATTATATTGGTAGAAAAATGCTGAAGATGGAGCCACCAGGTAGGAGGAAAAGAGGAAGGCCAAGGAGGAGGTTCATGGATGTGGTGAGGGAAGACATGCAGGTAGTTGGTGTGAAAGAGGCAGATATAGAGGACAGGGTGGTATGGAGACGGATGATCCGCAGTGGCGCCCCCTAATGGGAGCAGCCGAAAGAAGAAGAAGAAGAATTTGTACTCTGGTTTCATTCATTGGGGTTTATTTATTTTAATAAGAGACTGGTTTAGGTAGAAGAATACTTCCGGCCAATTCACCATTCAACTGCTGGGAATCCAGGTTTTCTGACTTACGTTTAAAAATATAAAATTGTAACCTTTTGGGTTAAAAATAGGGTTACATTTATTTAAAAAATCACAATCAGGTCTTTGTCTATCCCTGAGTCTATAATACCAACATAACCAGTACCATTTATTATTTATTAATAAAAAAAACCCCTTCATTTGAACGTTTATTTTTTTTAAGAAAAATGGTCAGTACACATCATTCTCCCATATATCTCTTACACACACACACACACACACACACACACACACACACACACACACACACACACACACACACACACACACACACACAAACTAGGCCATAAAAAAATGGATTAAACCCCAGAAACTATACAGATGGGAGATTGGACTTTTTATAATGACTCACTGATAGCATCCTAATCCATTCATGCTTTTTCTGTGTATGCTGCAAAATACTGACACACACACACACACACACACACACACACACACACACACACACACACACACATAGTTGAAACCATTATAATTCATTCAAGGTACCATTATAATTCATTCAAGGTACTCTATATATGTTCAGAAATAGCAGAAAATACACACATACACACACACACACACACACACACACACACACACACACACACACACATACACACAGAAATATTTTTAATGCAATTCAGTGTGAGGTTTTTCTCCAGTTTAGGCTTCTGTTCTGGGAAAATCCCCTAATTTGAAAAAAAAGAAAGGATTTCACATTAATCTTCTTCATCCCCCTCTTCCTCCTCCTCCGTCTCTATTTGCCGTAACATTTTTTAGTGTGTTGGCTTTTGTATTTGTTGTGGAATTTCAAACCCATGTTTTAAAGGTGTCAGGATGAAACCTGTCAGTGTGCAGGAGAGCGAATTCCTCTAATCCTGACTGGAAAGAGCTCTTGTGTTATCAAACAGCAACCGCTGTGTCGGCAAATATTTCAGTAGGGAGAGAAAGGGGTGAGAGAGAGAAAAAGAGGGGAAGAAATGGAGAAGAGCGTGCAAAGGGAGAGAGAACTAGAGAGTGGTTAAAGAAGGAGCGAAAGAGAGAGGGTACAAAGCGAGAGAGAAGAAGTGGAATAAAGGGGGGGGGGGGGGGTGGTGGTGTTACTGGGATTTGAACCCATGAGCTTCCAATTAGAAGTCTTCAAACTTTACTTTTATCAGAGAGTCATCATTAACAAAGGAAGCTACAATGACATTTTTGAGTTTCACATTGAATGATGCTCAGTTCTTGATGTTTTTCCGCTAAAGAATTCTTCTTTGGTGATTGTCTCCTGACTTGACGACACAGGACGTTCTCCAAGTCAGGGTTCTGCAGAAATAATAAAGTAATGAATGAATTTGCTTTACATTATTTTTTTTATTGATTAATCCCGTTCTAGACTACAAAACTCTTGTAATGTCCAAATAACATCCAGGAGAAGATTCTAGCATCGTCAAGGGTTCCTGAGTTCCTCAGAGACCTGTATATTATAAGTTCCTACAGGATGTTAATCACTGTTTAAAGAAGCATAGAGGAACCCTATTCAGGTGGGATTAGTTTTAAGTGGTGTACATCTGCAGTGAAGCGTACCAGCGTTTGAGTGTTTCGGGACTCCACACGTGCAACCGAACGGTGGGAAAGTCAAACGATTTCCGCTTTGTTTTCCAAGTGCATCCCAGGATTTCCTTATCGATTTCCGTTCGATGTCGGCTTTGTGTCGCACGAGTGCATAAAGAGCGTAAAAAGAAAGCTTTGGATTAGAAAGCATTTAGTGTCGTCAAAAAGAACAATGGAGTCGAATCGGATCTTGAATTAAAGGGGTTTATTAATGACTTGCTTTTATGAATAATTAATTGCTTTTATGAATAATTAATTGCTTTTATGAATAATTCGAAGAGCAATCATTGGGTGACAGCAAGCAATCAGTTTTATTAGATTTTTTGTGAGGAAATATGAATTGTGGTGATCCAAAATGCTCTGACGTTTTTTCTCTTGAAAAAAGAAAGAAAAAAACCATGAGAAACTGCACTTGTTTTTCGGCTTATTATTGCTTAAAACAGAATTCATGACATTTATTTAGCGGTCTATTTATTCCACCCCACCCAGGTAAAAAAAAATACAAATAAAGGTTTGCCTAATTTCTAGGCAATCAGGCAGTCACCCACTCTGTAGTGCCAGAAAGCTTCACAAATGAAGATGACTATGGAATTGTGAGAAATAAAGTCAGAATTAGGCAAAGTGTTTATTTTTTGTGGTGGGTTTACATAGAGACTAGTGCACAAAGCAGCTTTCCAGAAATAAATAGATTGAGAACATACGTCTGAAATGAATTTGTTCATCGCTAATGTGCGAGCCAGAGGTGATAGCGTGGTTAAGACACTTGACTTCAGATTAGAAGCTTGTGACCACCAAAGCCACTGCCTGGCCCTTAAGCAAGGTCCACAACCTTTAACTGCTCAGCTAACTGTAAGGATCAAGGGTCTCCAAATGCTACGATGGTATGGTGAGGGAAAAACATCCTGAGGTAATATGAAAAATAACAGAAGAAGCAGACTCGAAAGGGAACCCATCCTCATTCTCGAATAAATCTCTTCTATACATGCAAACCAAACAATTATTAGCCCAAAAATAACACCTGAAATGACTGTCTATGGAAACCCTGAAGATGACCGTGATGAACATGGAGACTTGAATAAAACTGTTCATCAGTGACCAGTTGATAACCTCAACAATACCGAAACTTGAATGAATAGATATCCGGTGTTTAGATGAGCATGGATTCGCTTCCGAGTCCCAAGATTTGTACCTCATAAAGTCTCAGGAAGACACATTTCTTTAAACTCTACATCCTGAATCAGTTGAATTCCAGAGATCTGCTTTGCTCATAATAGCCATGCTGACTGATGCATACTTGTGAATGCAGCCCTGAAGCCACATAGCAGAACAGGATTAACATGAGGAACAGGGTTCATGGTGGAACAATACAGTGATACCTTTCATTAATAAAATAAAATAATAATAAAATAATAAAATGTTGCTTAAACTTGTTATCGTTATCGCTAACTTTCAGATCTCCACACAGCAGTGTTTTTTTGCTAGCTCACAGAGTGTTACTAGCATTTAGGAATCGTAGTGATTGATGGTGATCAGTGGTTCAGATGTTTGTTTTACAGACTTGATTATATTTCTTGCTTCTGTCACGGTGCAGATAAGCCGGGAACGGAGCTCACGCGGAGGCGGCTACGGAAATACCACGTCTATGCTCCAACCGGGTTTATTTATTTTTTTATTTATTCTTCTATTATTTATTTTATTTATAAGATATTTTCTTGTTCTTTGTATGATTTGCTCTGGCACCGTGTTTTCTGAGTGTCAACAGAAAGTGAAGCTCATATCGAAGCACTCTGATCATCACACGCTTTTATTATTCATCCCTCGTTCTGCATATGGACCTTATGGTTCATCAATATGAGTGTGTGTGTGTGTGTGTGTGTGTGTGTGTGAGAGAGAGAGAGAGAGAGAGAGAGAGAGAGAGAGAGAGAGAGAGAGAGACAGAGAGAGAGAGAGACAGAGAAAGAGAGATAGAATAAAAATAGATAGAGAGATATGCTGAGAGAGACATTGAGATAGAGATGGAAAGAGTGATAGAGAGAGATGATGAGAGACATCCTGAGTGAAACAGAGAGACAAAGATAAAGTGATAGAAACAGCAAGAAAAAAAGAGAAAGAGAGAGAGAGAAATAAAAAAAGATTGTCTGATTGGGTTTCTGATTTGATTTGGTTGATGGATTAATTGTCTGATTGATTAGTTAATTAATGAATTGATTGATTGAGGAGGCAAAACTCTTAAGCAGATTAAAAGAAATCCAGAGAAACATGTGAGAAATTGTTTATTTTTATACAGATATTGTGTATTGAGAAGACGTGTGCAGGGGATTGTGGGTAAGCAGCGCTCCAGATATAGTGCTTGCTGGTTGGAGTGGAGAGCGAACGCTCACATCATAGTGTCCAGTATAAAAACACAGAACGGTAAACAGCGTAGCAGCGTGATGCAGCGGAGTGTCGCTGGTGTTCATGTCCTTTCTTTTTCATCGCATCACGATTCTGTCGTTACGTCAACAACCACGTCAGACCGAGAATCCATAAACATCAACATTTATTATACTTTACTAACTAAACTAAGATATCCAGAGAGAGAGAGAGAGAGAGAGAGAGAGAGATAGAAAGAGAGAGAGAGAGAGAGAGAGAGAGAGAGAGAGAGAGAGAGAGAGAGATGCTGAAAGAGAAACGTGAATCCGGATACATTCCAAAAATAGTTTTTGTCGAAAAAAACTTTTCCCTCGAAAACATTGCGGCAACGGCAAAAAAAAAATTTCACTGTTTTCGAAAGCCTCCTTTGTCACACTGCGACACGAAACTACGTTTTCATATGTATCCACTTGGGGCAGTTCCAATGACTGAAAAACGTCGTCTCAGAGTGGACAAAGAAAAATTTAAATTTTTAAACGAAAAACATATTAGTGTGGACATGGCCAAAGAGAGATATCTAGAGAGAGAAAGAAAGACAGAGAGAAAGAGACATATACATAATGAGATATTTCGAGAAAGAGAGTGGCTGAGAGAGATCTAGAGAGACAGACAGAAAGAGAGACATACAGATAGAGAGATATCCAGAGAGAGCGAGACAGATAGAGACATAGAAAGATACACAGAAACACTAAAACATAGTGAGATATTCAGAGAGACAAATAGAGAAAGAAAAATGCTGAGAGAGAGACAGACCATTAAAAAATTTACTCTTTTCACAAAAACGACCAAAAAACACGTCACATTTTCCCCTGAATGGTTTTGATTTTTGTCCTTGGTTTATAGTAAGAACACATAGTAAGTTTTCTCACACACACAAACACACACACACATACACAGGCTCAGTGGTCAGACAGAGTCCACTTTGACCTGGTTGTTGTTGGTGATGGGCGGCGACGGTTTGCTCCGCAGTCTCTCCTGAGCATCGTTCGAGTTTTCTGGGAAGAGTGCAGTGGGCGTGCAGAGCGACCAGACGATGCGCTTGTATTCTCGCCGGAAGTTCTGGTTGAGCGCACCGTAGACGATAGCGTTGAGGCAGCTGTTGAAGTACGCCAGGAAGTAGCTGGCTACGAAGAGCCACTCGGGAACGGCGCGCTCGGGAGCTATGGCTACAGCCAGGCCGATGGCGTTGAGTGGCGCCCAGCACACGGCGAAAAGCACGAAGACGGCGAACATAGTCACGAAGTTGCGCACGTCTTGCGGCGTCACACCGGCCGGCCGGGTTTCGGGCCTTGCGCGTCTCCGTGCCCGGATCACCAGCACCCATATGCGAAGGTAGCAGTACGCCACCACCAGGATGGGCAGCAGGAAGTGAAAGGAGACGACGGCGAGCGTGTACGCAGCACTGGCAGACTGCGCGAAGGTGCAGGAGTAGACGCGCTCGTCGTAGCGGAGAGATCCCACGAACACGTTGGGCACCACAGCCAGAACGCTCAGCGCCCAGATGAGACCCACGTAGCACGCTGAGTTGCGCTCGCTAAACAGACGCTCATAGCGCAGGCTGTGGCAGATGTAGCAGTACCGGTTTACGGCGATGCCGGCGATGTTAAAGATGGAGCCCACTACGCTCACACCCATCAGGAAACCGCTGATCTGGCACTGCGCATCGCCCACACGCCAACCCTGGCCAAAGATGGCCACCAGCACCAAGGGGTACGGGTACAGAGCTACCACCAGGTCAGCAACAGCCAGACTCACCACAAAGATGTTACCTGAGAGAAAAAAAAGAGAGAGAGAGAGAGAGAGAGAGAGAGAGAGAGGGAGAGAGAGAGAGAGAGAAAATTAGTTAATGATTCCACTCACCGAGAGAGATCTTGATTCAGCTTCCTGTTTGGCTCGTTTCCTTTGACACCAATGCGATTTCAAAAGTACCAGAGCTTTAATCAGGAAGTTTGGGTCAGAATGTGCTGAGGTTCTCTGCTGGACTTCCTTCACAGCTCCTGGATCTGATCACTCCTGACAGCCGAGGTCTCCAGGGTCTCCAAGATGGCTCCTCACACCTACCAGTTCCTAAAACTGCCTACCTTCAAACAACACAAAGGGAATAGGGAGGAAGAGAAAGGAAATCTCCCCTGGCCTGTGCAGAGATGAGCTTTTGCTGATGTGTAGGCTGTCAATCAAACTTCACACAAGGTTTTTTTTTTTTGGTCCCTTTTTTTTTTCCATTTTAAGTTAAACTTTTGCTGGCTTTTTTCAGCAACTCTTCATTTCCTCAGGGACCGTCACAGGAAAGAAACAAGTTTTGGAATCTTGCAGCATTGTGAAATCTTTGTGCTTTTAATAAAGCTATCATATACTAGAGATAAATAAGATAAAAAGAGCCTGATGAGGATTGCGAAGCCAAACATGGCTTCCACTTAGCGTCTGCAGGTGGCACTGACATTTATCATCACCTCTTCAACTTTCAGCTTCATGTTCATCACTCAATCAGAAACTCTCTTTACCTCCACTACACTCTTACTGTACTCTTCCTTCAGAATCCCCCTACACCATTTCTCTTTCCATCCACACCATGATAGAACAGTTTAAACACCTCCAATGATCCTGGCCTTACTCTCTTTCCACTTGGTCTCCTGAACACACAACATATCTACCTTTCTCCTTTCTCCTCAATTCAAAATATAAATCTTTTATTTAAAAGTTGCGATCTGTAACATATATTAGAAACCAAAAATGGCTGGTTTCATGTTTCTCCATCCCAGAAATGAAAAACACTGAATCTTGTACAAAAGGAGGGACAAATTACTCAAGCGCTGTCACGCCAATGCCCGCTTGCATGCTGGGAATTGAGCTGGGATTAGACGTGACAGCTGCATGTCGCAGACATTCACTGTATGAGATGTGACATACGAACAGCCCTCATTACACTTCACTGTCTCGCCTGTGATCTCACGAGCTTCCTCGCCACGTGTCTGAGACTGAGATGAAGAGAATTTAATGTCCGTCTCACTGCATCAAAACAAAGGAAGTAAACACAAAGTAGATTGGTTCTAGAACTCCATCCAGAACATTACTGAATTGGAATCCAAATAGTCCATTTATTTTAGTTACAGTCCTGGACCTGGAAATACACAGTGCATGCCATAGAACTTCCTAGTCCTGTGTAGTACATTGTGAAACTTTCTGCAAATGTGACACCAGACTACATTCAGAATGAGAAAACTTTAGAAACTGGCTGATTTTAGAGTTGGAACATTCCAGAATCACAAAACATAGGAAACATTCCCAAAAAGAACATTTGACAATTCAAAATATTTAAAATTCAAAATATTTCACTTGCAGAGAGGTCCAGAACTTTCTAAGAACAATTTTCGAAAGGCAAATGACTCCAGAACAGGAAGTTCTAGAAAGCATTATGGACCTTTTAATTTAAGAATTAGAATATTCAAGAATATTTTGCTACTAAAATGTTGCTGCTTTACAACTCCTCAAATAGATTTTTCTCCTCAAACCTTTACAGGTAAAACCTTTTTTTTTTTTTGGAAAAGGTCCTGGTTCTGGAATCAATGCTCTGGTAAATGTTCTTAAAATCCATTTCTGGAGCCTTTTGTAAATAGGCGCAGTATGCTTTTCCGGATCACGCTGCAATCTTCTGGGTCAGTGGCCATCTTGGTGTTTTGATATTTAAGGACACTGTCCTCACACCTTTGCAGCCTTCTTCTTCCATTGTCTATTCCTGCCAGCTCCTTTTACCTACTACCCTGTTGCCAACCCTGCCTGTTTCGCTCTTTCTTCTTCCTGCCCTATATTGCTCTGTTTTGTTCTGAGTCCGATTTCTGTCTGCCCTGTATTTTGCCTGTGGAATACTATTAGTGGATAGTTTCTGACTTGATTCATCTCTGTTCTTTACATATGCCTGTGATTTCGCTTTTCTGCCTTGGTTGTTTCCTCCTGCTAAAGATTATAAACTTGATCTCCTGTCTATGTGCTGCAATTGGGTCCAATCTGCCACCCCTGACACTTCCAATATTTCATTTACAATGTTCCTCTGATGATTTTAGTCTTCTGACTTTACTAATGTTTCAGATACTAGGATCTTTTCAATTGAAACTGAAACTCTCAGGAATTCCTCATGGATTTTTATGGTCCTTGAATCTATATCCTGGATGGGTGGACTCAGGGGAAAGTTTTTGTACCTGGTACATCCTTCTCCACAGCAGGAAAGTAATCAGTTTGACCTTGTTGCGGACTTGCGTGTGGAAAAATTAGTTAAATCTAATTATTGATCTTTATTACTAACACTGTGTGATGACCTCATCAGCTCCAACATATTTCCAGTTTGATGTGATCCAAAAATTAGATTAAGTATAATCGGACACTGGTGTTGGAGTGGAAGATTATCTTTAATCATATACGATCTTTCCAAAACAACAGTGGAACAATTCCAGACTAAAAATTTGTGGTGGGTGTGTGAGTTGAAGCAATACATCTAGAATACATTCCCATTGTAGCCAGAAATTCGGGGGAGGGGAGGGGGTTCAAGTTGCCATGGAAATGTCAAGCTCTTAAGAAAAAGTCAATCCTTTCCCAAAGCCCACACAGATATGGACGGGATTAAAATAAAAGACAGAAAATGGCATTTCTGTCACAAAAGTGGATCTTTGAAGGTGGTTCCAGAGGGGCTTCAAAGTGACTAATCTTCATGTGTGTGTGTGTGTCTGTGTTCTCTGATAGAGCAGCACCCACTGGCCACCACACTGCTCCCCCTGTGCCAGTAGAAACTCCTCTCCTCTTGGTTCTCAGCAAGACAGAAATGACTTCCTGGAGATTCTGGCTCACAGAGCGAGGAAGTTAGCGAGATCTGGCAGACCACAGCAAGAACTTCCCCAAGTGGTGCAAGATGATGGTGTGGATGAGTTGAACCAAGATGATGCCGCCGAGACTCCTCCTCACACTAACACTTGTCTGCCTGATTCATTGTGATGATCTGTTTCTGCTCTGAGCTCTGCACTTCCTGCTGCTTCTGACAAAAGCCTACAGATATACGCCTCACATCCTCCCACTGCCTTCAGAGGATCATCCCACTCTACAGTTCTACCAATGAATGGCAGATGTGATTAAAATGGTTGTTTTGTGTAGCCAATGTTCGATCGATTTGCTGCTTTGTTCTAAAGACTGTACATTTAGCACAATTTAGTTATAGGAACTGCAACAAATAGGAGTGATGCTAGATTTAGTTTTATAGCAAATAGTACACACAGAGTGTTTATGACGTAGAGAAGCATTTCCATGTGTACAGAATATGTAAGCAGTGTGTAAGGACTGTGGATAGAGTGTGTGCAGAGTATGTGAAGAATGTATACAGAGTGTGTGAGTAGTATGTACAAAGTGTATACAGTGTGTGTAAGGTATGTATACAGAGTTTGGACAGTGTGTGATGATTGTGATTACTTTGTACAATCTGTGTGGGGAGGTTGTAGAATGTGTGTAAGGACTGTGTACAGAGTGTGTGTGAGGACTGGGCACAGAGTGTATACAGAGCAGAGTGTCTGTGAGGACTGTGTAGAGTGTGTGTACAGAGTGTGTACAGAGTGTGTACAGAGTGTGTACAGAGTGTGTACAGAGTGTGTACGGACTGTGTACGGACTGTGTGAGGACTGTGTACAGAGTGTGTGAGGACTGTGTACAGAGTGTGTGAGGACTGTGTACAGAGTGTGTGAGGACTGTGTAAGTGTTCAGTCCAGCATTCTTCCTCCAGTTTTTGTCATTGCCCCCCAGTGGTGGGAGTTTTCTCTGTTATTCAAGAGGGACAGAACAGAGTTAATGTTGTAAGTCCAGTGGATGTAATTACAGTGTATCTGCTTTCCCTGTGTGTGTGCATGAACCGCTTGGACCCCAGGGGGGTGTGGGAATGAACATGCTGTAGACTTATCATGCTGTGTGTCTGAGACTTGTCATGTCTGATCTCACAATCGCCAGGATCGTCTGGTCTGGATCTTTAAGATACTACAGTTGGTGTGGATTTTACATTATTTAATGAAGAAATACACATCATATCTGTTAAAACACACACACGCACACACACACACACACACACACACACACACACACACACACACACACACACACACACACATCGCTCACTGAGTAAAAGAAATAACAAATGAGAGAAGTCATACTCCTGTCCTCAGAGTTCCCTATCTTCCTGAATTTTTCTTACCATCTCTTTACATCATCTGTTTATCTGTGTTTTTCTTCCCTCTGCTTATTTACCTCTCTTTCTATCACTAATGCTATCACTTCTTGTCATCCTCTCTCCCCCCTCTATCTGTCTCTCTTTTTCTCTCTGATTCTTTCCTGTTGTCTCTGTCTATCTCTCTGTCTGTCTGTATCTTTCTTTCTCTTTCACTCTCTCTCTCTCTCTCTCTCTCTCTCTCTCTCTCTCTCTCTCTCTCTCTCTCTCTCTCTCTCTCTCTTTTTTTTTTTTTAAAGAAAAATATGTTTCTCTTCAGGTGGTCTCATTCCATGTGACATGTCTGTCTGTGTGCATCATTCAGCCTGTGCCTCCTGCTGCTAGCTAATACACTTACACACACACACACACACACACACACACACACACACACACACACCTGTAAAAAAAAGTCTGCCAATAGTGGTTTGCTGTCTGTTGGTCACGCAGCTCTGACCTAATAATAAAAAAAAAAGACACACACACACACACACACACACACTTTTAGGTTGTTGACTTTTATAGACATCTACAGGATATTGTGCACCATGTTTCATTGTAGGAGATTCTCCTGTCAGCAGAACCTTCCATTGGAGGAGATTCTGCAATCAGGACAATATCCTGAATCTCTACATTCCATTGGAGGAGACACTTCTGAAAGCAGAATTTTCCATTATAGGTGATTCTCCTGGTAGCAGAACATTCCAGTGGGAGCAGGTTCTCCTGACAGCAGAATGTTCTATTAAAGGAGATTTTCCTGGAAGCAGAACGTTCCATTGGAGGAGATTATCCTGGAAGCAGAACAATCCATTGGAGAAGATTCTCCTGTCAGCAGATCGTTCCACTGAAGGAGATTCTCATGACAGCAAACTGAGAGATACTTAGACAGCAGGAGATACTTATCAGAGCAGTATCAGGAGATACTTATCAGAGCAGAACATTCCAGTGGAAAAGATCCTCCTGAGAGCAGAAGATTCTACTGAAAGATATTCTCATGACAGCAAACTGTTCCATTGGAGGAACGTCATCTAAACCCTGTAAAGCTGTAGGTGTAAGAAGATCTCCACCTTCTCAAAGATCAAGTGTCCTCCTCTGCCTTAACTAAATGCCAGCTACACCACTCCACGTGCCAGTCCGTGGCTTTAAGGGACCTCATAGTGGATGTGCAACCAGTAAATTCGAAAACCAGAAAACCATTTCCGCTTCTCTTTTCCGCTTTTCTGAGCGATATTGAGGGTGTTTTTTTGCCGGTAGTGATTTCACCTTACACTGGAACAGGAAAAGTAAAAAAAAAAAAAGCCATAAAGTTTTACACTTCACTCTTTTATTACTTTGCAGATTAATGGTTTCTTTGTTGCATGGGAACATTTACTGCTTTATCGAGCGAGATTTAGAGCTCAGAACGACGAGAGAGAAAGATGTATGGAGAGAAAGAGAGATGAAGACTGGGATAGAAACAGTGTGTTCCTGCAAGTGTTTATTTATTGAAGATTTCCATGTAAGAAAAATAATGAGATAAAGGTATTAAAGATAGAGGGAGACAGGATGATAGAGAGATGGAGAGGGGAAAAAGGGAAAGGAAGAGAACGAATGATGGAGGGATAGAAAGATGAAGGGGGAAAATGGAAAAGTAAGAGAATGTGAGAGGCAATGATGGAACGATGTGGATATAAAGTGTGGGGCCTGAAAGAGAGGGAGTAGTAAAGGGAATAAGAGAGGGAAAGATAGACAGATAGTAGTAGGAGAGAAAAAGGAAATGGAAGATGAGATGTAGAGATGGACAGATAAATATTGGGGAGTGTATGAAGAAATGAAAGAGAGAAAGCTTAATGGAGGGATAAATGAAGAGATAAATAGAGTGAGGAAAGATGAGTGAGGAGTAAGAAAAAGGAAAGCTTGAGAGTTAGTGAAGAGAACGAGGAACGGAAATGAACAAAAGCGGGAATGATGAAGAGATAAAGAGAGGAGAGAGAGAGAGAAACAACAGGATAAAGAAGTTAAGGATAAAGAAATAATGGGTGAGATACAGATACTAAGAAAAATAACCCACACCAGAGGAAATGATAGAAGGATGGTGAGATAAATGATGAGAGAGATAGAATAAAAGGGAATGATGGACAGATATTGACAAACGATTACATTTTTACCTCAAAAAGTGTAGGCTAGCAGCCCATGATAAGTGTAACCTCCAAAGTATTGTTTAACCAAACCAAAGCCTTTTGTTCACAGTTCTGAGGTAAATGCTGATATTCCTGACATGTTGATCTCATTTCCATCATCACTGCTCTGTTCCAATGTGTTTTTTTTGTTTGTTTGTTTGTTTTTGTACAGTTGATTTACAGTTTGCTAAGTCACTTGTCAGCTTTAGCTAGCTCGTCCTTCAGGGAATTTTTTTTAACTTTTGTACGTCGCTCTGGATAAGGGCGTCTGCTAAATGCCGCAAATGTAAATGTTTTACAATTACATCATTTGGTAGATGTCTTTATTCAGTACGACTTAATTTTTAATCTCCTTTACACAACTGAGCAAGTATGGAGTTAGGGGCCTTGCTCAGGGGCCCATGAGTGGCAGATTGGTGTGGCTGGGATTTGAAATCATGGTAATGTTTGAGGAAACCAGAGTGAGTAGTGAAGTGAGTAAAATGAGAAAAGAAAAATAGAGGCAGGTTTGAAGGAGAAAGTCAGTCATAAAAAACAAAACAAAATAAGCAACAGCTTGTAAAAGAGAGAGAGGCGGCATTTATATCATTCTTAAGACTCCTGTCTTCTGTGGGTTTTTTTTTTACATAGACATGAGACAGAGCCGGATGAGCGAGAGATGGGCGAATAGATAGAAAGGAACATTTATAACATTTATCAAAGACTCTTTATTTCTTTTAAAAACGTTGCTTGTGGAAGGAACAGAGATGGGCTTTGTTGCTTTTCAACAGAGAGCATGATAGATAGATAGATAGATAGATAGATAGATAGATAGATAGATAGATAGATAGATAGATAGATAGATAGATAGATAGATAGATAGATAGATAGATAGATAGATAGATAGATAGATAGATAGATAGATGAGGTGTTTGAGAAGTCTGTATAGCATGTGAAGTCCCACGTTTATTTAGTACCACATTTACATCTATAGTTCCCTTTTAGCAACTCGAGCTGTGTCGAAACACTTTGGGAATGCCTTCACGTTGTCCATGCTCAGAATCATGTGTGAAATCCGACCAATTGGCAAGTCGTGACATTATGGGCGGGCGATGTCGCGTAAATCAGGAAGCTACAAAAGCGACATTAGCTTCTGTTTGTTAAGGTAAGAGATTTGTGTGTGAATCTGTACAACCATGGCTAAGGAGTGCAGCTATGGGGAGATGCCCATGGTCGAAGAGACGCTAGCTGGCTATATCTCCCCAGGTGTTGCATCGCTAAAGGCTCCGGTATTGCCTACTAGGCCATTGAAAGCCACTTTGTCATTAGTAGGTAAGGCTTACACGGCAGTAGGCCAGGCTGCGGATTGCCTCCACACTAAAAGTGTGTTGCAGGCATACCAAGCTGACCTGCTGCGGGAGTTGGACGAGGGATTCAGCTCTGGGGCTGATGATATTTTGGGGGTTACGTTGCGCTGCTGCCTTAACCCTTAGGGCCACCAAGGACAAGTCGCGGGCCGTAGGTCGGTCAATGTCAGCCTTAGTAACCACAGAAAGGCATTTTTGGCTCAACCTGTCGGAGAGTCCTGACAGGGAAGGGCGTTTCTGCTGAATCCCCCGATAGCTACTTTTGGCCTTTTCGGCGACGCAGTTGACGCGGTCGTAGATACGTTTCGGGAGTCAGCAAAGCAGTCAGTGGCTTTTAAGCAATACTTCTCTCGCCGCTCTCTTGGGGCTGCTCGGCTTGAGACCATCCTCCATACCCGAGCCCTCTCCACGAGGAGGTCGTATGCCTCTAGATGGCAGCTGTTTTCCAGGTGGTGAAAGCACCACCAGTTAGACCCAGTCAACTGCCCGGTTGGTTCAGTTCTGGAGTGCTTGCAGGAAGGAGGCTGAGGCCTGGCATATGACCCAGAGTGCCTGTGTGGGATTTGGCCATCTTGTTGGCGGCTCTATCTGAGCCCACCTTCAAGCCTTTGGCCGAGGTGGCCCTTAGGTACCTGTCGGTAAAGACCGCCTTTCCTTTGGCAATATTCTCCCTTAAGAGGATTGGGGACCTACAGGCTCTGTCTGGGTCCCCGTCTTTCCTGGAGTATACCCCTGGCATGGCCAGTGCCTTTCTCTACCCTAAAACTGGGTATGTACCTAAGGTGCCTACGGCTCCCTCATGACCTGTCATTTTGCAGGCATTCTGCCCTCTCCTTTCCTAGCTCCAGACCAGGAAAAGCAAAATCGACTGGATACGTATCTCCACAGGACGAGTCCGTGGTCAGACACACTAGGTGGTCAGTATGGCGTGATTGGACACTCATTCCCAAAACATTTCGATGCAGCTCGAGTTCCTGAAAGGGAACGTCTCTAGGTTATGTGCATCCCTGCAGCGCTTACCTTTTTTTTTCTTTAGTAGCTAATGTCGCTACCATTTTGTAGTTTCCTGGTTTACGCGAGTTCGCCCGCCAATGATGTCATGACTTGCCTATTGGCCAGATTTAACACATGATTCAGAGCATGGACAATGCTGGGCGTTCCCAAAGCGTCTCGTTCCCTCAGGAAACTAGGGTTATATATGTAACCTAGAGATGTTTCCACCTGTTATTAACACTATATTTATAAACAATACAAGTGAACATAGTAGCGGTTGCAACAACAGGAAAGACACCAAAAACACGGATTATGTCTGATTGATGTGTGCGTTTGTGTGTGTGTTTGTGTGAATCCTACAGAGCATTCTACAGGGGATAAATACATGATTTGACTTGACAGCAGAGAATATGTCCTGTGTAGTGCAATTCAGGCAATAAATTCTTTACAGGATGTTGTTCTCTTTTAGAGGAAACACAAAGAGAAATATGCAGCATCTTTACTATTAAAATTCTAATAAACATTTGAGCATGGATGCAGTATTTGAAGGCTGTGTGAGGAATTCAGTACTCTGTCAAAATGTTATATATTATATTATTATATTATATTATATTATATTACATTATATATTATATTATATTATATTATATTATATTATATTACATTATATATTATATTATATTATATTATATTATATTATATTATATTATATTATATGAACGCCACTGAATGATATAAAGCAGGTCAGCATTAAACATTTAGCTGTTTCATTGTGGGAGGGCGAAAAGGAGTGAAAATGATATTATTCTCTTTTGCAGCGTCCGACCCCCAGCATTTAAGCAGATTACAGCTGAGCCCATCTGCTTTATGGCAGAAGACAAAAATAAAGAGACAAAAATTACAGTGTTCCACATTGAAACAGATCAGAGGCGAGATGTCCGGTCATAGATTTTTAAGCCTTCTGAATGGCTGACACATGGGTTTTTGCATGTTTTTTGTTTACACTCAATTATGATGGAGGCATCTATATGTAGTTACAAAATCAACTTCTATAGTTCCAGAAACAACATCAACATCTTTAGTTACAGCAACAACCTACAGTTACACCATTAACTTCTACAGTAAAACAAGTTCTATAGTTACACCATTAACTTTTATAGTAACTTCTTTTATCAAACAGTTATAGCAATAATTTCAATATAAGCACAATCAGCTTCTATAGTAATTACAACTTCTAGACCTAAAGCAACAACATCTATAGTAATTACATTGTTACACCGTTAACATCTGTAGTTACAGTTATCAGTTTCAATAATTATAGCAAAAACATCTATATTTCCATTATCAAACAAAACAAAAAAATGTAACATTTTCAGAAAAAGGGGACAATAAACCAATACAATCCACAGTGTGCAATGTTTACTTCTTTACCTACAAAAGTAATATAGTGAACGGATATTTTGTGTAAATATCTACTTTGGACCACATCTAATTCTCCAGTGATGTCACACAGATGTGTTGATGTGGCTTACTAGCAGTATGGGACTTTCTGCCATGTATAAACATAAACTCATCGTCAAACCTCTATAGAAGAAGCCATCTTGGATCAATCAGCCCCCTTTTACAGCCTATGATGTAAGACTGAAATGTAGAGAATAGAATAGCAAAGTCCACTAAAGGCGGTAGAGCATTTTCACATTTAGCTCCTAAACTCTGGAATAGTCTTCCTGACAGTGTTCGGGGTTCAGATACACTCTCCCAGTTTAAGTGCAGATTAAAAACATATCTTTTTAGCAAAGCCTACACATAACACACATCACACACATCACATCATAACCTTGTGCTCCAGAACATCTGATCACATGCACATTATCAACTTGTGCTGTTAATATCATGAACAGCAGCTACGCTAATTCCTCTCCACTGCTTCTCTTTCTCTCCCCATCCCGAGGCATCCTGAGGTTTGGCCAGCTCCAGTCACGTCCCACCTCGTGAAGATTATGGACCTATGGATGATCATGGAGAAGTAGATGCCGAGTGTTTAAAGGCCCTGGCATGGAGAAGCTGATGCTGGATCTATGATGATCACAAATTGTTCTGTATTGTTGAAAGATATATGACCAAACTTTTGATGTCACCCATATGAGGATGGGTTCCCCTTTGAGTCTGGTTCCTCTCAAGGTTTCTTCCTCATATCATCTAAGGGAGTTTTTCCTTGCCACTGTCGCCACGGCTTGCTCATCAGGGACAAACGCACACCATTCACCTTCACTGTTGTTTTCTGTAAAGCTGCTTTGAGACAATGTCTGTTGTGAAAAGCGCTATACAAATAAACTTGACTTGACTTGACTAGAGGAAAGCTTTTATGTACGGGATAAAACACTCAGGAGTAAGCAGTTAAAAGAAAGTCCTTCTTTTGACCTTCAGCGTCTAAACTCGTTCATGGTACAGTAACCCACACTATTATTCTTTCTGCCTAACTTAATAAATCACAGATTGGGGAGTTTTATATGAGAGCCATATATTTGATTGCCGTGTAAAAATTCCCTTTTTACTTGTAATCGTAAACATCAAAGGACAAATTGGTAAAGATTTTATGAGTTAATGATTACATTTATTGACAGGTACAATGGTGTCAAATGGACCCTTACCATCCAGGGCAAATTGGGGACGATTATAAGACTGCAGTTTGTTTGATTGACAAGTGCAATAGTCCAGTATCAGTTAATGAACATCCAAATACAGCACCAAAGAGAAGAGCAGGTATGTTACCAAATCAACCTGGAAGTGTAATGGTGAGTAATTGATCTACTTTTCCATGTAATTATTTGTTGTCACGATCCATGTCACGTCCTTTTTCGTAAACTAGAAAATTACAACAAAGAAAAAAAAAGCATGCTAACAACAAACAAACTAGCTATGCTCTGATGTCTCAGAGTGGATAGGTACTGTTTGTAAACTGTATGACAGTGTACATTAGAAAGACGAAACAAACCAGAAACATGTTGACTATCTGTTGCCAGATCCAACGAAATCCTTTTTTAATATCTCATAATTTGACAAACATAAATGGATAGATAGATTCTTTATTGTCATTGCATAGCATACAATGAAGGTTTCAGTCATTATGGTGAATAAATAAAAATACAAAAAAATTTTATTATTATTATTTTTTTTTTTACTTACTTACAATAATTACTTCAAATTCGTATTGAATGTGCTGCTATTTTAGGTACTTCTTCTTCTTCTTTCGGCTGCTCCCATTAGCGGATCATCCGTCTCCATACCACCCTGTCCTCTACATCTGCCTCTTTTACACCAACTACCTGCATGTCTTCCCTCACCACATCCATGAACCTCCTCCTTGGCCTTCCTCTTTTCCTCCTACCTGGTGGCTCCATCCTCAGCAATTCTTCTACCAATATCATTCATGTCCCTTCTCTGCACATGTCCAAACCATCTCAATCTCGCCTCCCTCACCTTGTCACCAAAACATCCTACATGTGCTGTCCCTCTAATAAAATCATTTTTAATTATATCCATCATCGTCACTCCCAACGAAAACCTTAACATCTTCAGCTCTGCTACCTCCAGCTCCACCTCCTGTCTTTAACTCAATGCCACTGTCTCTAATCCATACAACATCGCAGGTCTCACCACAGTCCTATAAACTTTCCCTTTCATTTTTTGCAGATACCCTACTATCACAAATCACTCCTGTCACCCTTCTCCACCCACTCCACCCTGCCTGCACTCTTTTCTTCACTTCTCTAACACATTCTCCATTACTTTGCACTGTTGACCCCAGGTACCTGAACTCCTCCACCTTCTCCAGCTCTTCTCCCTGCAACCGCACCACTCCACTGCCTTTTCTCTCATTCACACAAATGTATTCTGTCTTACTCCTACTGAGTTTCATTCCCCTTCTCTCCAGCGCATACCTCCACCTCTCCAGGCTCTTCTCAACCTGCTCCCTACTCTCCCCACAAATCACAATATCATCCGCAAACATCATAGTCCAGGGAGACTCCTGTCTGACCTCGTCCGTCAACCTGTCCATCACCACTGCAAACAGGAAAGGGCTCAGGGCCGATCCTTGATGCAGTCCAACCTTCACCCTGAACCAGTCTGTCGTACCTACTGCACACTTCACTGCCGTCACACTGTCCTCATACATGTCCTGCACCACCCTCACATACTTCTGACACACCTGACTTCCTCATACAATACCACAACTCCTCTCTCGGCACCCTGTCGTACGCCTTCACTAAATCCACAAATACACAATGCAATTCCTTCTGTCCTTCTCTATACTTCTCCATCAACATTCTCAAAGCAAATAAGGCATCTGTGGTGCTCTTCCTCGGCATGAAACCATACTGTTGCTCACAGATGGTCACCTTTTCTCTTAGCCTGGCTTCCACTACTCTTTCCCATAACTTTATGGTGTGACTGATCAATTTAATTCCCCTGTAGTTACTGCAAGACTGCACATTTCCTTTATGCTTAAAGATCGGTACCAGCACACTTCTTCTCCATTCCTCAGGCATCTTCTCACCTTCCAAAATCCTGTTAAACAATCTGGTCAAAAACTCCACTGCCATCTCTCCTAAACATCTCCACGCTTCTACCGGTATGTCATCTGGTCCAACCGACTTTCCACTCTTCATCCTCTTAATCGCTGCTCTCACTTCCTCCTTACTAATCCTACCCACTTCCTGCTTCGCCAACTCCACATCATCCAACCTTCTCTCTCTCTGATTTTCCTCATTCATCAGCTGCTCAAAATACTCCCTCCACCTTCTCAACACACTCTCCTTACTTGTCAACACATTTCCCTCTCCATCCTTTACTGCTCTAACTTGCAGTACATCCTTCCCAGCTCGGTCCCTCTGTCTGGCCAATCGGTATAAATCCTTTTCTCCTTCCTTATTGTCCAACCTCTCATACAGCTCCTCATACGCCTTTTCCTTGGCTTTCGCCACATCCCTCTTAACCTGCTGCCGCATCTCCTTGTACTCCTGCCTACTTGTCTTATCACTCTGTCTACCCCACTTCTGTTTTCCCAACCTCTTTCTCCTTATGCTCTCCTGCACTTCCTCACTCCACCACCACGTCTCCTTGTCTTGCTTTCTATTTCCAGATGTCACACCAAGTACTTTTCTAGCTGCCTCCCTCATCATTCCAGCAGTAGTTGCCCAATCATCCAACACCTCCTTAACACCACTGAGCCTCTGTCTGACCTCTTCCCTGAACCTCAAACTACACTTTTCCTTCTTCAGTTTACACCATCTTATTCTTCTTTCAGTCCTCACTCTCCTCCTCTTCTTCTTCGCCTCCAAAACCATCCTACAGATCACCATCCGATGCTGTCTAGCTACACTGTCCTCTGTCAACACCCTACAGTCTCCAATCTCCTTCAGGTTGCATCTCCTGCATAGCACATAGTCCACCTGTGTGCACTTTCCTCCACTCTTATACGTCACCCTATGATCCTCCTTCTTCTTAAAATAAGTGTTCACCACTGCCATTTCCATCCTTTTAGCAAAATCTACCACCATCTGCCCTTCCACATTCCTCTCCTTAAAACCATACCTACCCATCACCTCCTCATCACCTCTGTTCCCTTCACCTACATGCCCATTAAAGTCTACCCCAATCACCAATCGTTCTTTCCTAGGTACTCCAGAATCTTTCCTTCTCCTCCATCTCACAGCCGACTTGTGGAGCATAGGCACTGATGACATTTATCATCATCCCTTCAACTTCCACCTTCACGATCATCACCCTATCAGAAACTCTTCACCTCCACTACACTCTTACTGTACTCTTCCTTCAGAATCACCCATACACCATTTCTCTTTCCATTCACACCATGATAAAATCCACCTCCAATGTTCCTGGCCTTACTCCCTTTCCACTTGGTCTCCTGAACACACAGCATATCTACCTTTCTCCTCTCCATCATATCAGCTACCTCTCTCCCTTTACCCGTCATAGTACCAACATTTAAAGTACCAACCCGAACCTCCACTTTCCTGCACTGCTCCTTTCCCTGCCGTCTCTATAGACGTCTTCCTCCTCTACTTTTCCTCCTTCGGCCAACAGTAGCCCAATTTCCACCGGTACCCTGTCGGCTAACGATACCTGTGGCGGTCGTTGTTAACCCGGGCCTCAACCGATCCGGTATGAAATTCTCATTTGTGATCCACATATTTGATTTGGCACATATTTTACGCTGGATGCCCTTCCTAACGCAACCCTCCCCATTTACCCGGGCTTGGGACCGGCACTAAGAGTGCACTGGCTTGTGCATCCATAATGGCTGGGTTTGCTATTTGAGGTACATTTGTGTTAATTTCATTTAACTTCAATTAGCTAGTTATACTACATAGACGCTAATCCTTTATACCACAAAAACAGCTAATATATACTCCTAAACATCTATGGAATTGATCACTGCTACTTGGATAAACATGGATAACATGAAAATCAAGAAAGATTCTAAAGTTTGTGGCCAGAAAAATCTGAAGTCTCTGTAGGCTGAACATAGCCAGAAATTGAACTACATACTTCTGCACTTGAGCTGCTTTTGGAATGTAATCGGACATGTAAATAGCGTGTTGACGCTGCCTAAACTGCCTGCCAGCAGGTGAGCAAAAGCAAACAATGCGTTCAGAGAGAACGTACCTGACCACAGCAGGGGGGTGCAAATACACGGCCTAAAATCTAAACATGTCAGAGGAAAATGTGGCGTGTAGACTGGGTTATTACACAATTCACTTGTGGAGTCCATTAGGACCGGAAATGTTCTTTCAGGTTTACAAAAAAGGAACTGAATGCATAAAGGAAATCAGGACAAAAAGCATGCAAATGCGATTGAGTAGCGATGCGGGAGGCAGGAGCTCTTCGTTCTGGCACACATTCTGGGACGCAAAAACAGAAAGACGTGAAAAAATGATAAACTTCATTTAATTACTGACCTGATTCACAAACTGTCATGATTCATTAAGCAGCCTGGTTGAATCAGATACAGGCCAAACACAGAAGACTGATCTGCTGATGGTTTAGGAAGTGCCTGGACGGAGTTTCAGAATTCCAGATAATAATCAAGGTGAAAAGGTTTTGAAGGTATTTTCTGGAAACCCATCAGACAATCCCACTGAAATGCCATTAAGACCCATTGAGCTGCCATATTAACACCTATTTAAAAGATACAGTCCACCATCCTGCTCCATTACAGGGTTCTGATGGTTCCTAATGGTTCTGTTGTTTTGGTTAGTCATAATTTTTCCTTTTTTTCTATTCAGCACTTATTTGGGGGTGAAAAAATGATCTCTGATTAGATGCTTCATGTATTTCTTCCAATAAGTTTGATGTCACTGAGTTTTTGAATTCTACTGGAAAACCATTAGAAGCATGTAGAACTAGTCAGGATGAATATCTTGAATTCCTTTGGAGAAGCATTGAAAAATCTGACGTGTTGATCTCTGAAACTGAAATGAATCTGAACCATCTCAGGAAGCCACCAGGAACCCACAGAAACATTTTTATTTCAAATTCCAAACACAATTCGTCCCAGTGATTTAAGATCTACGGTGTGACTGGTTCTAGATACTTCTAAAGGACATCTTGCACAATTTAAACTAAATATTGCCAACCGTACTTAAAAATCATTAAAGCCACGTGCATATATTTTTTTTAGTAGCAAATACAAAACAGTAAACTACATTACATTACACTGAGGAACCATAAAAAGTTAAGAGTCCAATGCATTAAAAGGGTGTAAAACTGTAAATAAAGCCATGTTTGATTGATCCCATTGGACAAGCCTGTGTCCTGTTTTACAAGAAACATCAGATATCAATAATAAATCAAGAAAAAAAAACGCAAAATATTTCGAATTCTGCCAGAAAACCATCAAACACGTCTGAAGCCGAAGGCTGTAAATCCCACTGGGAAATCCCTTCAAACACTTCAGGTCAGCTTTGAAAACGGGAGGACATTTTACACATTTTATTCAATAAGAACCTTATATGCTTATATGAACTAATAGAAACATGCTCCGTCCCAATGTCATGATGTGAACTACATTGTGAGTGAAAGACGTTTGATGACCTCGTTGTCCCACTTTCGTATTCTGCCGGAAAGCCTTTTAAATACGCCTAGGAGTTAAAGCTCAATACATGTGAATCCCACTGGGAGTGCATCAAAGATGTCTGGAATTAGTCACAGGTCAGCAGATAAATCATTAGGACACAGTAGATTGTAATACGAACGCCAAAAAAAACAGAGGAAATGAAATGACTGAACATTTCAGGAGCTGAGGTTTCTATAATATAAACAATCATAAGAATCAAAGAATTCCAAAGAATAAATCTTTATTTGAAATACAATTGGTATGGTTCTGGCACAATATAGTGTATAATACGGAGTATTATATAATAAATGAGTATTCTGATGTATTAAGCTGTACATGTTCAGTCCTGCATGTTTAATAGGATTTGTGTGCTGGAATTAATGTCAAATGCACCTTTATTTAACAGTGAAGTTTGCAGCTTGATTGACATGTTAGATCACCTTGTTTCAGCTCATGGATTCTACCTCATTAAATGCACACTTACAAATATCAAGGCTGTGTGTTGGATATTAAAAAATGAATCCATACTAGAACTAAATGCAAAATGAAAGGTAGTCGTATTTTTCTCATTTTTTCCAATATGTCGTTAACCTTATTTTTGTTACTTTATTACAATTATAAGAAAGATTAAGCTCTATTTTGATCCATTCGGTCAGTTTTGCTCTGCAAACATCAGTGACAGCTTTAACCCTTTAATGCTGGAAAGTGACCATGGAATAAGGTGTTAATCCACGGCTAAGTGTGAGGCCTTACACCATTATAATGCTCACTGCTTCACCTCGGGCCGTTCTTCACCTCCACATCGTCCACTAACATCCTGTAACACCTCACACCGAGCCCTGGATTATCACCATGGATAATTTCTGTGTTTGAAAGTGCATTTAGAGGAGGAACGCTGACGCCTGATCTGTCCCAAAGAGCAGACATCATTCATGTGTGGAAAAGGTCAAGCAGCTAGCGCTATGGCTCAGCACGACGTGGTCCACCGCCTAGTTGAACCTAGAGTACAATTGTCATGTGCTGTTAGACTGTGACATCCACAGTGCTGTTGTGGTGAGGGATTTAAAAAACGTGTCATGTTCCTGTCAGACTGTCTAGCCGGGGTAACGGTACACAACACCAGCATTGCTAACAACTCGCTGCTCAAGCTCTCTTGCTAGCAGCATTGCTAACAAGTCAAGGCACAAAAACTAGAAGGTACAAGCATGTTTTTCTGTATCAGAGAAGAACAGAAAATCTCAAAAATGCCCACTTGTTGATCCACTTCTTCCACACACTACATGGACAAAAGTTTGTCCACACCTGAGCATAAGATTGGTATGTGCTTCTTTTTTAACATTCCATTCCATATTCAGTCCTAATTTTCTCTTATAATAAGCTCCACTCGTCTGGGAAGATGTTCCACTAGATTTTGTGGAGATTTGTGCTCATTTAGGGAATTTGTTAGTAAAGTCTGATGTAGTCTGAAAGTGCTGATGTAGGTGAGGTGAGGAGGCTTCTGGGGTGCAGTCATAGGAAATAATTTATTCCAAATGTGTTCAATAGGGTCAGAGCTCTATAGCAGGGGATCTTCCACTCCAACCCATGTAGAGCATATCTTCATGGAGCTAGGTTTGTGCACTGAGATATTGTAATGCTGGAACAGGTTTGGATCTCCTAAGGTATATCAAGGTTCTTATCAAAGTAAGGGAAAATCCCATGCTACCACATCCAAAGACGTCCAATACAATTGTCTGCCTGCAAATTTATGGGACCACCTATTTGTGAAAACGTTGGCCTTATAGTGTATGGTCATGCCTATATGATTCACTTCTGGATGGAGCTCTTTTCAATCTGAAACCACTTTCTGCCAAACAGCCTAAAGATCCATGAGGTTCCTGTGGAGACTTAAACTCAAGAACCATAAGGAGGAATTTGGACTTTAATTCATATAATCTGTTTGTACCAATGGCTTTGGGCTGCTGTTGCTATGAACAGATTTGCATTTAAGTCTCCATCAGTAAACAGTTAATAATTTCAACAATGATGGAACTGTAATGTATGGACATTCGTTGTCACTTATGAGGATGGTTTGCCTTTTTGATTCTGGTTCTTCTCAATGTTTCTTCCTCTTGAAGTCTCAGGGAGCTTTTTCTTGCTAAAGTCACTTCTTCTTCTTCTTTCGGTTTCTCTCATAAGTGGTCGCCACAGCAGATCATCCTTCTCCATACCCCCCTGTCCTGTACATCTGCCTCTTTCACCCCAACCACCTGCATGTCTTCTCTCACCACATCCATAAACCTTCTTGCCAAGGTCACTCATTAGGGATAAACTTGTAGAGACTGATTTATAAATGAAAAATGTATAGTCATCGTTGATTTTTCTCTGTAAAATTGCTTTAGGAAAATGTTAAAAGCAGCGCTAAACAATTAAAGTTAATTAAATAGGAATTTGATCTTGTATGCATGGAAAAATACCTCACAAGATGCCGAGCGGATGGAAAGAATCAAAATCCTGCATTTCTACAGATGTTTTTTTGGACTAATTTGTATTTTCTGACAGGATTTTTGTTTCAAATGTTTACAATATCCACGGCTAATGGTGATGGCTAAGCCATACTGACAAGATTTTCTGTGTGAAAACATCTGGATTCTCACTTTGAAACATATACAGGATGCACTCTTAAAAATACTGTATGACATAATAGTTATTAGCATTGTAACTGACGCTAAGAGATGATCCGATTTTTGTGAAACATGCCCATGGCCCATACGTAAATTAGGAGCACGGTGTTCCTGCGTTTCGCTCTGTAAACACACACCTGTTTACTATGACACACATGCTGCTGTGTAGAAATGAAAAGTTTTTTCTTTCACAGATGGTCAGAGTGCGTGTGTCCATAAAGCGCTAATCCAGAGTGACACCGATTAAACAAGCAGTTAGCATGAAAAAACGCATTAGCAATTACTTACGTAGCCTATTCTGAGCACACCACATCATTATCACTGTTTCTTTTTCTTGAGGAAGCTTGCAGTTATTATTTTTAGCGACTGGTAGAAGAGAAGAAAATGGAATAAAGAGTGGAACGTATAAATGATATTCATATAGTCAGATTGTCTTGGGATTTCTGACTGAAAGTAATCAATGTGATTGCAAATAAACAGCTAATATCCGCTGTTAGCATGAATTTCGGCACGAGATTTTTCTCCCCGTCTCCGAAAATAAAATATGAAAGGAATATGAGGAGTGAAGAGTTCCTGAGTCACGTGTGCAGACGTTAGTGTGCAACATTCTATATATTCTAGACAGTTATGGATTTCTGGTAGAACTACAGCAGGAACTTCCAAATGCTGATGTTCTCATTCCCAACACTTCTTCAGTCACACGCCTGGTCCTGTGATCACATCGCTCATAACAGTGCCCTCAAGACAGTTCTCCTCCAGCACACACGGAGCCCGACAGTCCAATACCCAAAAAAACACACCACACACACACGCACACACACACACACACACACACACACACACACACACACACACACACACACACACACACACACACACAACACAGGCTTATTATTATCAGAATGCACATAAACTGAATGAAAGAAATTGAAGAAAGAGTTTTGTACACACATTTACACACACACACACACACACACACACAGCCACATAGACACATGCTCACATAATATGCACACAAACTTACATACTGTACACACACATGCACACACTCTCTCATGCACATACATGCATTCACAATATTTACACAAGTTTCTGCCTTTTCAAAACTGTCCTCTACAGACGGAGTGCGCATGCTCGGATTGACTTTACTTTTCTGCGCCGCATTCTTCTTATATTTAGAAGGCAATCGGGATGTTTGGATTTCAGGTGATAAATTAAACCTGACTTGGAGAAACTCTTTGCAGACACACCCCCTCTTGAAATTTCAGCATTGCATGTTTTGCAAATCGCTCTCCTCACACCGCAAACATGTTGCTCTTATCCAGATAACCGTGTGCTGCTGCGCTTTTATTGCGTCATTACAATTGTGTTTCTGCCGTGTTGTTTCGGTGATTTAGGTATTTCGGCCGAAAATTTTCCGGTGGCCAAATTTTCGGTGCATCCCTGTAATTTATGATTGGCCTCACGCGGGCCGGACAGGGACGTACAAAGGGCCGGATGTGGCCCGCGGGCCGTAGTTTGCCCAGGTCTGCCCTAGATCTTGCAGCTAAATCAGCCTAAAAAGTAGATGTTAGTGGAACTTGAAACCCTCTCAGGTTTCAGATATCTCTTCGTGAGCCATGGTTTGGATGATTGTGATGAGGTTAATAAATGGCAGCTGAAGGATCCAAGCTGGAAAAAGTGGGATGATGTGTTTCTATTAGAAAAACAAAACAAAGAAAGCCGTCTGGGGCTTCTGAGGTCCAGGAAATCTGAGCGAGCCGCAAAACTGGGTTGAAATTATTAGATATGTCGTGTTTCACCATTATGAAATCAGACTAAAGTTCTTGCAAACATCATTCGTGTCTCATGCTCACACGTACTCACTCGATTTATTACTCACTATAATTTGAAGGAAAATATTGAATTTGATTGTTTTAGCACCATAAAGATTCAAGACTCGACTTTTATCCTTGTCAGATGTTACTGGTTGTCCCTCAAAGAGATGTGATCCAGAGGAAGTGGAAGCTCAGTGGTTAAGACTTTGGACTTCTGATTGGAAGGTCGTGAGTTTAAATCCCAGGACCACCAAGCAGCAAATCCTGGACCCTTGAGCATCTGAGCAGTAAAATTGCTTAGTTGTATATCTGCCAAATACCATCATTATACATGTAAATCTGATGTTTCTTCCACTTGTGACCCTTCATTCTGAACATGGTCATGAGTTTCTCAGGAAAAACAGACAGGAAGTAAAACATGAAGATGGTATGCATAAGAAAAGAAAAAGGAGTAAAAAAAGAAAGAAAAGTAAGAAACGCGTTTGCCAGGACAACGTCTTAATTGACGCGGGTGCGCGCATCAATTATATGCAGGATTGCGCGCGCGCGAACAGAGAGGGGGGCAGAGAGAGAGAGAGAGAGAGAGAGAGAGAGAGAGAGAGAGAGAGAGAGAGCGCGAGTGTGTACAGTGTTTTAGATTGGGTCAGGCTTTAATGTCCACTCCGAGCTCATTTCCTGGTGAATATTAAAAGTGAAGAAAATGTGGATATGATGGTATCTGACCAGCAAACCCTGCATCATGATCCACATGGACATGACCATTCCATAATGGAGTACATAATGTCATAATAGCAGATTCACAAGAAGGAGAAAAAGAAATTGTGTTTTGGTGATGCTGATAGAGCAATGGAGAGATGGACTGATGGAACAATGGAGAGGTGGAATGATGGAGAAATGAAGTGATGAAAAGAGTGATGGACTGATGGAATGAAGGACCAATGAAGAGGTGGAGTGATGGAGTGATTGAGTTAACTTCTACACTGTTTTTAATGAAGTAACAAACCTGAAAGTTGTGAAGGGTTCCTCATATGACGATCTATTAGAAGTCTAGATGAACCCCTTAAATCTTATGTCTTTTTTTTATTTCAGATGCCTCTGCTCCAGATGTGAGGTGTGCATGCAGTACAGTGGCATGAATGGTGGTAACAGTCAGCATGCCATGTCTGGATTGCGCGCGCGCGCGTCACTCACCGGCGTTCCGAAGTTTTTTGTTTCGGTAGACGGAGAAGATCACCAACAAGTTGCCCAGGACATCCACCACCACGGTGAAGATGAGGAAGCAGCCGAGGGTTGTGGCGACCCAGGGCGCGCGTTGGAGCGCGCTCTCTCCAGCGGTGGAGATGTTCACCCGACTGGCGTTCAGAAGCATCGCGAGCCGCTGGGAAGCTGCAATCCCTCACTCCAACATCTGGATCCGCTGTGCGTCCATCCCCTCTCAGTGCCTGCTCTCAGCCGCGGGGTGAGGAGTGAGTGTCCTCCGGTGCGCGTCTTTCCATCGCGCGCGCGCGTGTGTGTGTGTGTGTGTGTGTGTGTGTGAATATTATGTACTCCACCGTGCCCGCGCAAAAAACTTTCAGTGACTCCGGCCGGTGCGCGAGGTTGCCAGATCCTCTCTTCCTTCCCTCCCTGTTTGACTTCTCCTTCTTCAGGAGAAAAAAAAACATCTAAATGTGACTCTCAAAGCGGGAACACCGCTTTGAGGGGCGGGGCTTATTTTTACAAACGGCCTGTGTGCGCCAATCACATTGGAAGTGTGTATCGACCTAAGAGCATTGTGGAAGTCCAAAGACACACACACACACACACACACACACCTACAATTTAGTATCACATCCACTCACTGGTATGTGTTTAATTAGTTGGAGAAAACCAGTGGACCCAGAGGAAACCCACTCTGACATGGGGAAGGGGTGGGGTATAATTGTGCACCTTATTATTTTTCAGTTCTACTGTACTTTATATGTCATTTTTCTTAAATTCACTGCATTGCAACACCTTCTCGGCCAGTAAGACCTTCTCTGCTAGCCCAAGCCCTATCAGAATTTATACTAATTATTATTTCTATATCCGAATAATCATTATAAGCTGTTTTTTTCATTTCACAACAACTGACACGTGAGAAGAAACTGATTTGGTCGCAGAAGCGCTTACAGGGACTTTTACAGGATGGACAAAGCTGAACATCATGAGGAAAAAACTCGACAAAAACTATTTTTTCTTTATTTTATTTTCTATTTTTGCGTTTTCTTTCCTATAGAATTTGCAGAAAAACACACAATTTGCCTTCATTTCAAATTCCCAAGAAAACAGAATTTCTATGAAAAAATGTAAAAGAAAAAACCGAGGGTGATGTTCTGAGGTGAATATTGATGCTTCTGCTGGAGATGATGTATGTGGAGGTGCAGTTGTGGCTCCAGTGAAAGGAGACGTGTTTAATTGTGTTTATTGGGTTTCTTGCTTTAGTAATGACTTCATTCTCACTGTATGAGATCCTGTGTGTGATGCAGCGCTCTGTTCTACTGCACTTCTCTATTATACTGATGTCTAAAGCCGTGGCATCATAATGATGGTAATAAGATGAGGGTTGGTTCAGGCAGGACACCACTGAAGGTCCTGGGGTGAAATGGACGGCTTGACGGGCTTTGTAAAAGCTACCACATCCTCAAAGGCTTCTAACTGACCGTCTAAAACAGTCCATCTTTTTATTATTGTTGGTATTGTTATTATTGGGGAGTGGTGGCTCCAGCGGTTAAGGTGCTGGGTTACCGATCGGAAGGTCGGGGGTTCAAGCCCCAGGATCGCCAAGCTGCCACTCTTGGGCCCTTGAGCAAGGCCCTTAACCCTCTATACTCCAGGGGACCCTTACGAGAAAAAAAAACCAAGGACCGTGACGTCGAAGCGACGTGGGGCCGCCTTCCCGTGGGCTCACCACCTGCAGGAGGGACCGTAAGGGACCGGTGCTGAGAGGATTGGGCAGCAGTCGAAGGCGGGGGCCTTGACAGCCTGATCCCTGGACACGGAGAAGTGTCTGGGGAATCTGCTTAGACTGCTGCCCCCGTGACCCGAATTACAGATAAGCGGGAGAAGATGAATGAATGAATGAATAATAACACTAATAATAATAATAATTTCTGTCAGTTTCATTTTCGGCCAACTTTTATAGGCTGTTCGGCTTTTCTTTTAATGTGTAAGTGGCGACATCTGTTGGGCTCGAAGGGACACTACACCTACATTCAAGCATTTCAACAAGTGAATGTTTTGGAATATTTTAATTGAATTAAATTTCAAATAAAATGGATATTTTGGGAGAGTTTTAGCAACTAAATCAGAAATGCAAGGCTTGAAAAAAGTTTTTCGCATTCTGTATTATTGTTTGAGTAATTGTTTTCACTAAACCTGGAAAAATAAAAAAATAAGTTTATTTTAATGTTGTATTATTATTTTTGACCTTTTAAAAAATTCCACTCACTATTGCATTAATGGAACATTTTTCTGTATAATAAATTTTTTCAAATAAACTCTTTTTAAATATGTTAAAATGTTTTATTTATATGCATGAACATGTATTAAATATATTTACAAAATGAATTGAGAATTTATTTAATTATTCTACTAATCAAAAGAGCCATGCGAGTTCTACCTTTTTAATATTTCTATAGATTTACTGTTTTATTTGATTCAGCATTTTTATTTATTTATATATGAGGAAATTATTTAAATAAACACTACAAATTCTAACAGTATTTCATATAATAATAATAATAATAATAATAATAATAATAATAATAATAATAATAATAATAATAATACAGGCAGAAAGACTCTTGAGTCAGAGTAATGCCAACGTATGCACAATATTAGCAAATGATTCCCTCTGTAAATAATGCGCACCCCTGTCTATTACACTCGTGTGTGTTTGGTGAACATCTCATCCCAGATTTATTTCCTTTTTACTGCTATTAAATTTCACTCTTCCGGGTGGCTTTCCAATAGATTTTGGGTCATGGCTGTGGGGATTAGTGTTTGCGGATGATATTGTGATTTGTGGTGAGAGTAGTGAGCAGGTGGAGAAGAGCCTGGAGAGGTGGAGGTACACTCTGGAGAGAAGGTGAGTCAGTAGGAGTAAGACAGAGTACATGTGTGTGAATGAGAGGGAGGGCAGTGGAGGGGAGCGGTTAAAGGGAGAAGAGGTGGAGAAGGTGGAGGAGTTCAGGTACCTGGGGTCAACAGTGCAAAGTAATGGAGAGTGTGTTAGAGAAGTGAAGAAAAGAGTGCAGGCAGGGTGGAGTGGGTGGAGAAGAGTGATAGCAGGAGTGATTTGTGATAGAAGAGTATCTGTGAGAGTGAAAGGGAAAGTTTATAGGACTTTGGTGAGACCTGAGATGTTGTATGGTTTAGAGACAGTGGCATTAAATAAAAGACAGGAGGTGGAGCTGGAGGTGGCAGAGCTGAAGATGTTGAGATGTTCGTTGGGAGTGACGACAATGGACAGGATTAGAAATGGGTTTGTTAGAGGGACAGCGCATGTAGGACGTTTTGGAGACAAGGTGAGGGAGGTGAGATTGAGATGGTTTGGACATGTGCAGAGGAGGGACATGGGGTATATCAGTAGGAGAATGCTGAGGATGGAGCCACCAGGAAGAAGGAAAAGAGAAAGACCAAGGAGGAGGTTTATGGATGTGGTGAGGGAAGACATGCAGGTAGTTGGTGTGAAAGAGGCAGATGTAGAGGACAGGAGGGTATGGAGACGGATGATCCGCTGTGGCGCCCCCTAATGGGAGCAGCCGAAAGAAGAAGATTTACACCGCTAGCGCTATGGATTCGGGATATTTTTTATTTAAATTTTTTTTCATTTCTTTTCATTTCACTGCAAGATGTAACCTGGATATGACCGTGTTTGTGACAAATATAAAAATAAATAAATCTTGAATCCATAGTGCTAGTGTTAGCCACTAGCAACTTCCTGGTTAGCGGCTAGTGCTATTGATTCTCTAGCATTTTAGCAATTTAGCAAAACAAATTTTGTTTCCGGTAGGGAGTGAGTATCCACAGTGACACTGCGCTAACTCTAGTTTCGTTTTATACCCCTTGTGTATGTTTTCGAGTTTAAAAATCCTAAGAAATAAATGCTTAAAGTGCCAGGTGGAGACTAAACAAACTTAATACAGTTCTCAGGGAACTCAGACTGTAACTGTATTCCGCACGTAAAAAGGATTACATTCCTAAATTTTCCATGTTACACCCCTAATATTTTTCCACTGAACATATACCTGTCACATCCCATTAGATTAAACTGGTAGAAGATCCCGAGCTCCACTTTTGCCACGACAAAGCAGATATGTGCCGCAAAGGTCAAACTTTTATTTGCTGCAAAATAACACAACAAACATGCATGTAAGCATCAGAAACTGTGACATCATCGCTATCATCATACTAATTCCAAAATAATTCAATATGGCACATATCCATACCAAGCCTGTCTCCCATCCTAATTACCAGATCTCTCTGCTCATCATATGGTGCACTCGTGTACAAAAGTCGCACCGGAGACAAACCCCATTCGTTCCATATCTTCTGGAATGGAAATTGTAATGTTGGTCCACATGAAAGTCCACTGATAAACGCAATGGGAAATTCGACAGAATTGTACACTGGAGATCAAAATTAGAGAACAATTTATAAACAATTGAACAATTCTGAAATAATGTGATCCTCACTGCTCAACAGTTGAAGGAGTTTTTCTCCTGTCTATACCATGCTACCAGAACACTTTTTCCACAAAATAACTAAAGCAATGCTACACCAATGTACATTTTTCTAACCAGAAGTGCATAAGTTCCTATTTACAATAAATAACAGTAGATAAATATGGTATGAGGTTCATATATATACAGGGATGAGGGTCATGGATGTAATATTTGTACCAATATATGTCATCTGGTCCTACCGACTTTCCACTCTTCATCTTCTTAATTGCTCTACCTTCCTCCTTACTAATCCTATCAACTCCACATCATCCGACCTTCTCTCCCTCTCTCTGTCTCATTTTCCCCATTCATCAGCTGCTCAAAGTACTTCCTCCATCTTCTCAACACACTTTCCCCACTAGTCAACACATTTCCATCTACACCCTTTATTGCTCTAACTTGCAGCACATCCTTCCCAGCTCGGTTCCTCTGCCTGGACAATCGCTACAAATTCTGTTCTCCTTCCTCAGTGTCCAACTTCTCCTACAGCTCCTCATATGCCTTTTCCTCCGCTTTCGCCACATCCCTCTTCACCTGCTGCTGGATCTCCTTGTACTCCTGCCTACTCTTCTCATCACCATGCCGATCCCACTTCTGTTCCTCCAACCTCTTCCTTTCTCTGCTCTCCTGCACTTCCTCACTCCACCACCATGTCTCTTTATCTTACTTTCTCTTTCTAGAAGTCGTTTTATAGACCTTTCTGCGGAGGTAAGAAAAGTTTTAAAAACGCTTATATATCGTTATATAACTTATATTAGTGGTTTATATTTATTAAAATGACTCATTATATTAATATTATACAGTAAAAAAAAAGAAAACAAACCAAATAGGAGGCCATTAACTAGGCTTCATAAACTGCGTCATATTTATTTGGGAAAAAAATTTCAATATGGTATTATATAATATATTAGTGTCGATATATTGTTTGTACCGTTGTTTTTGGTTTATGTTTTTAAATGCACATTGTTTATATTTACATTAATGTTCGGTTTTAGTCGAGGATTTCTATTATTTTCTATTATTTATTTTAAAAACGTTCAACATGGAGTTATAGAGCAGTAAGATCTTGAAATGCTTTATTGATTTGTGTGGAGTATTTAATTAAGGTTGTGCCATTTAATAATTTAGATTTTAAACAGAAAAAATAAAGCCACAGGTACTGTACAGGAACAAGACTGACATCTGTAAAGTCTGAGCAGCCTGTGGATCCACCAGCAACAATCATCTGCAGGTATCTATCTGTCTGTCTGTCTGTCCGTCCGTCCGTCCGTCCGTCCCGTCCCGTCCGGTCCGTCCACTACATGGATGCAGGGATATATTAAGGCAGTGAGATCTTGCAGTTGGAAGTCTGGAAATTTGAGGCCCACTGGGGGGAGAATCATGCTGCCATTTTTTGGCCATGTACAATTTCTTCACATATGCAGCAGCACAGTGGTGTTCCACTAAAATCAGTGCTCGTTTCAGTGCATTTCTAAATAACAGATGATTTCTCTGGGGGTTTTCAGGATGTCGGATTCGAACACAGCACCCAGCGATAGCAGTGATGAAACGGAGGACCTGAGGTGAGTTGGTTATGGTATAGTGATAATCCAGAGCTACAGCAGGTGTGAAGCAGTGAGCATTAAAATGGACCTGGATTTTATCCCATGGTCACTTCCCAGTGTTGAGGAGTTAAAGCTGTCAGTGATGTTTGCAGATCAAAAACTGACTGAATGGATCAAAATAGAATATTTTTTTTTTTTCTTATATTTATATTTATTTACATTTATTTAAATTTAGTTATATTTTTTTTACATGAGTTTTTTTTTTTTAAATATATGAATTAGATATATATTAATCTATTAATAATGAAGTTGCTGGAGTTGAATCCTGGTGTTTTTCAGTCCGTTTCTCATCTGAACGTGTTCCTTAGTGAAGGTACAATTGCTGTCTCACTCTAGAAGGAACTTGAACTGGATGTTACTATGGTTACGGTTGTTTATAAGGCTGGCCATTAAGATTTGAAAAGCACCAATCAGCTCCACCCAAAATCCATCAAGTCTGTGATCGGTATTGTGTGTGTATTTTGTGTAAATGTTGTTATTTAGAAGATTTTTTTTTATTTATGCACCACTGAATATGATCTTCTATCAAGCCTACGTCAAATATCCAACGAGTCAATGGATCGACCCATTACATTTAAACGGTGTGTATTTTTTTTATATTACTATAAATATATCTATAATATAACTGTGCTAGTTTACACACGTTTATTATAAAATAAAAGGTAAAAATATATATTGAATATCACATTTGTCATGAGAGATGAGTGGAAAGAGATTTTTGTGTATATATTAAGTTACATGTGCAACTACACACAGTACAATATGCACAGAAATGCTTTTAAAGTTTACATTTTTGAGTGATAAAAGTGTGATATCGAGGTGAGTTCATTGTTGTTGCGTTGGTTTTTTTGGTTTTTTGACCACATTGTAATTCAGTTCTGATTGTTAAATGTATTTAGCAAATTAAAAATTCATATTAATACACGCATGAATCAGTTCATTCACAGGGATGTGTACAGCCAGCGTTCCTTATAATCCGTCATTTGTTTTGCACAGACACGTTTATTTAATGCATTTGTTTGTATTTTATTTGTTTCACCAGAAACTTTTTTTATTTTTCACATTTCATTGCAGTACAAGTGAAATTCTTTTTTTCTCGTATCCCAGCTTGGGGATCAGATGAGCATGGTCACCCAGTTTATAAATAGAATTATAACTCTAGAATTGTTTAGTATCTATCTGGAGATATTCATCTGGAGATATTCATCTGGAGATATTAATCAGAAAGGGATTAATCTTTTTATTTTTCACATTATGGTTCACCTGCATGTCAGTTTCTTGAGTCCAGCGTTACTACAGCAGCAACTTCCTGCCTGGAAATAGCAGTAACACAACACAACTCTTAAACACAACAAATTGCATTTTGTTTTGTGGGAATGTTGAGATTTAAAAAGCAACAATCAGCTCCAACCAAAATCCATCAAATCTGTGATCTGTATTGTGTGTGTGTTTTGTGTAAATGTTATTTTAAAGATTTTTATTTATTTATGCAGCACTGAATTTGATCCTCCATCAAATGTATCTTGCGCATCTGTCCAGTCAATGGATCCACCCATTAAATTTAAAAGGTGTGTATTTTTTAAATATATTTCTACAAATATATCTATAATATAACTGTGCTAGTTTACACACGTTTATTATAAAATAAAAAGTAAAAAAATTGAATATCACATTTGTCATGAGAGATGAGTGGAAAGAGATTTTTGTGTATATATTAAGTTACATGTGCAACTACACACAGTACAATATGCACAGAAATGCTTTTAAAGTTCTCACAAATCCCAACTTGTTTAAAAGTTCAGAGTACAAATCAAACATGATGCAGTGCCTCTGGAGTAGATAAGAGGCTGAAATGCTCTGACAAATCCCAGCTTGTTAAAAGATTCATTTAGGGGAAAAAAGTTAAATAGGCTGAAACTTTCTCACCGTTTTTGCCGTTTGATAATTTTGCCAGAATGTAGGTAGAAGCAAAATTCAGTTTTTTCCAGACTATTAAATATGCGTAATCATATACAGTGGAACCCGGTTATGTCGAGGGCCTAGGGGACGCCAAAAAAGCATCGAGATAACCGATGATCGAGGATGGCGATCGATGATGGCGGCAATATATTAACGTGCTTGAAATTTCTTTATGTGCACGATGTGCGTTAATAAATGAAAATGCGCATGCACGTGTTTTTGGAGTTTTTTTTTTTTTTTTTTTGTGTCGATTCTCAATACAAACCTTTATTACATTCTCCAACATTACAAACGCAAAGATCGCTCACAAAATCACACAAAACGTGCGGGGTGTAGTTCGTTTTTAGGTGTGTGCAATCAGTACGATAGCGAGCATGAATACTCACATTGTGCCATTTAAACTGTGGTATATTGTATTATTGGCCGTGTCAGGCAAAGTACACCTTTTAAATTTTATTTATTTTCAATCTTTTTTCCCCTCATTTGCCCTTGAATTTGCCACCTTTTTAAATGATGCCATTTTTAAACCCTGTCTTATGGAAGTAGATTGAGTATGTGTTTTTGATATAAAGCATTGTCCCACTGCAAGTAACGGTATTTTCTAAATGTTGTTGTATTTAGCTGTGAATTTCACTGAGATCTAAGCTGTGGCTTCTGATTGTTTCATTTAAACACAGAAATTCGCTCAACGCTCTCATGGTTGAGGAATGTTTAAAGTGTTCACACTAATGTCATGAAGGATCCTGTGTCCATCCCCCGTCAAGACACTTTATGCAAAACCTGTACCCAGAAACACTTAAGTAAAGATTGCTCCTGCCCTAACTGCTGGAAGAGGTTTGAAATATTCCCTGATTTACCCCTAAACAAAACGCTGGATCGATTGCTGAAGCAGATGGACTTCAGTCATGCACTTCCTGCTCATAGCTATGCAGGGCCTGGAGATGTAGTCTGTGATATCTGCACTGGGAAAAAGATCAGAGCTGCAAAGTCATGCCTGACCTGCGGTGCATCTTACTGTGAAACCCATGTGAGGTATCACTACACTGTAGAAGCCTTCAGTCACCATGTACTAGTGGATGCAAGAAAAGATCTGAAACAGAACATCTGCCAGCAGGATGACGGAGGTCTGGATGAGTTCATTCTGCCAATAAACAAAGTTACAGCTAAGGTTATTTAAAAGCAACTATTGAGCAGTTCAAGGTGAAATATAGAGATCACTTCTACTAAACAATTATCCAGAGAAAACAAGAAATATTTAATAATTGGACACATTTTTAAAAAATAACACCCTGATTGCATAAGTCTGCACACCCTTTGCATTCTACTAAGAGCCATGGACCACAAAGGATTTACAGCAATTTCTAGCAGATACTGGTCACTCGTTGAAGGTGACTACCATCTGTTGTCTGGGCTGTGGGGTATTCTTGTGAAGAACAATATACAAGCTTGTCTAATTTATGCAAAAAGATTCATTTAGTCAACGCAACACATGTTAAGTTCTGACAAGACAAAGGTTGAACTTTTTAGCTATAATTCTAAAAGGTATGTTTGCCGCAATGCCAATACAGAGCATCATCCAAGGAACACCATACCAACATGAAGTATGGTGGGGTAGTAATGTGATTTTGGGGCTGCAGCTTTTCAGCTGATCCAGAAGCATTTCACATTTCCACATTAGAATGACCCGAAGAACACATCAAAATCAACATAGCTTTAGAAAAAGTTGTTTTTTGGCCCAGCCAGTGCTCAGAACTCAATCCCAGCAAACACTTATGGAATAACATCAAAAAGAGCCATATACAGGAGATCCCATTTCACTTTGAAGGAGCTTTACATTTTTTGCAAAGAAGAGTAGGATAAAATTCTAAAGTCTAAATGTGTGTAGTTAAAAGAGGCTTATTCACAAAGAATTGATGCCATAATAAAGGCATAAGGTGCTTCCACAAGGTACAAGTTCAGGAGAGGTGTTCAGATTAATGCAATCACGCTCAGGTATTTTCTTTCAATTGTTCCCAGTTATTCAATATTTCTAAGATGTGAGACTCTGCTAGAAAAAGGCTGACTAACAGTGATATTGAAGTGAAGTGACTAGCCTCAGCTCATCATAGCAAATCATTCCTGATGTTGCATTCACATGAAAGACCTGTGCACATCTGTATGCAGTGTGTCATAGCTTCGTGCTGCCGGTGCTTCGCCAATTTTAATAGATGTAATGAACTTGTATAAGAGTCGATTATGCTGACGTGTTATACACAGTTTGGAGTCTCGTATATTGTAATCATTTTCTCTGTTTACTGTTGAAACTATGTTTTGGTATTTAGATTGTAACGTTCCACATGTTTAATATCAGCCTGAACAAAAGGTTCGTTTGTTGACAAGCATTTAAACTTAATAATCATTAAACTGTACTAACATTAATGTCTTAAGTACATTTGATTTCAGTTAAAAATTAAACATTAAAGAAATGATGTATCGCATGAGCCTGTATTCATCTATTAAATAAATTACTCATAAAAACATCGTGTATGTATTTTGTGTTCATTCCTACTTAACACAGTTATTCCTGCCTTCATATTTACACTCGCATAAATGATTCATTCATTCATTCATTCATTTTCTCCCACTTATCCGTAATTCGGGTCGTCTAAGCAGACCCCCGCCTTCGACTGCTGCCCAATCCTCACAGCACCGTCCCTTACGGTCCCTCCTGCAGGTGGTGAGCCCACGGGAAGGTGGCCCCACGTCACTCCGACGTCACGGACCTTGATATTTCCCTCGTAAGGGACCCCCGGAGCATACAGGGTTAAGGGCCTTGCTCAAGGGCCCAAGAGTGGCAGCTTGGCGATACCAGGGCTCGAACCCCAGACCTTCTGATCGGCAACCCAGCGCCCTAGCCGCTGGAGCCACTACTCCCCCATGAATGATATCTGATATGATCGGATTTATACAAAGCATATTTTCATTAGGTAATTGTTAACATATTGTTACGTTAAGTGTTGTGTTTGTGTGGAATTGTGAAGGTGTTCGTCTACACGCATGTTGTTTAATGTTTTATTGCTTTCATCATTTAGTTCAATTTGTAGATTTTAAAGCCAAAATATTAATAACCTCTTCTAAGTGGCCAAATATACAGTATATCACTATCCAGTAGATAGAATTGGTGTAACTTGAGGCCCACTGGGGGGAGAATCCTGCTGCCCCATGTTCACCATACCAACTTCTTTACTGGACCAGGAGCAGGTTCTGAGGAGCATTTTCTTTTACCCCAATTTAACTAGAAATCTTGCTGTTTTTTATCAGATAATCAGGAATAAATCTAATATTTGCAGACAGAATGTTTATACTGTACCTGATAGAGATATTGCAAAAGTTTGTGAGAGGAAAAGGAGCATAAATAAAGCACTTAGTACCACAGTGTGATACTCACATGCAAGAGGGAGAATAAAGGTAACTCTCTCTCTCTCTCTCTCTCTCTCCCTCCCTCTCTCTCTCTCTTCTTGTTTCTCTCTCTCTCTCTCTCTCTCTCTCTCTCTCTCTCTCTCTCTCTCCTTTCTCTTTCTGTTTGTGTGTCTCTCTCTTTTCTCTTTGTCTTTTTTCTCTTTCTGTTTCTGTTTGTTTGTCTCTCTCTCTCTCTCTCTCTCTCTCTCTCTCTCTCTCTCTCTCTCTCTCTCTCTCTCTCTTTCTCTCTCTCTCTCTCTCTCTCTCTTTCTCTCTCTTTTCTCTTTCTGTTTCTGTTTGTTTGTCTCTCAATCTCTCTCTCTCTCTTCTCTTTCTGTTTGTTTGTGTGTCTCTCTCTCTCTCTCTCTCTCTCTCTCTCTCTCTCTCTCTCTCTCTCTCTTTTCTCTTTCTGTTTGTTTGTGTCTCTCTCTCTCTCTCTCTCTCTCTCTCTCTCTCTCTCTCTTTTCTCTTTCTGTTTGTTTGTGTGTGTCTCTCTCTCTCTCTCTCTCTCTCTCTCTCTCTCTCTCTCTTTTCTCTTTCTGTTTGTTTGTGTCTCTCTCTCTCTCTCTCTCTCTCTCTCTCTCTTTTCTCTTTCTGTTTGTTTGTGTCTCTCTCTCTCTCTCTCTCTCTCTCTCTCTCTCTCTCTCTCTCTCTCTCTCTCTCTTTTCTCTTTCTGTTTGTTTGTGTGTCTCTCTCTCTCTCTCTCTCTCTCTCTCTCTCTCTCTTTTCTCTTTTTGTTTGTGTCTCTCTCTCTCTCTCTCTCTCTCTCTCTCTCTCTTTTCTCTTTCTGTTTGTTTGTGTGTCTCTCTCTCTCTCTCTCTCTCTCTCTCTCTCTCTCTCTCTCTACATCTGCTAATACAGATCAAAACATCATGTAAATTATGGAACAATTTCACAGAGAGCTCATAAAATCTTATTCATAAATAGTTGAAATCTCATCAGTGTCTCATAAAAAAAACAACAGCCAATGAAAGTGTAAAGCGTTCATGATCATTTCTAGTGCACTAGTTAGAGTGTAGAAGTCATGATTTTACACCCTAAAGAGTGCGCATGTGCAGGAAGCAGGTGTTTATTTGGGATTAAACCATGAAGCGGAAGAGAAAGTTTCTTCAGTACAGAGAGTCTCTTCTCCATTTTCTTCAGTATTCAAGTGGAGGGAAATAAAAAGCTTCCAACTCGTTTATCGGTAATTATCTAACTTTATTTCAGCTGTATATATTTTATATAATGACTTTAATTAGATGTAAGTGGATATTAATTAGTATTAATATCATACCTCAATAACAACAAAGATGGACTCCGTTTTATATCCTTATAAACAGCGGCATGTCTTTTTCTGGTCGTTATTTGTTTTGTTTTTTTAATGACATTATGGAAAAACATCATCATAATTGTTTTGTTTTCTTCTATGTGCATTGCTGTTACATTGATTCAGAATTAAAACCGTTTTTTTCCTAGAGAACAGGTTGCCTGGTAGTCAGAAATCCCATTAACATAACAACATAACAACTTTTTTTTTTTTTATCTTCACTCGAACAAATATTTTATAAAAGTTTAACTATTTCATTAGATTTGTAGCTGGATAATGTATTAACTAATTAGCAGCTACTACTTTTTTCCTCGGGAAAAAAATCGTTAATTGAATCATTTGTCGGTGACTTGGCAACCCAAAATATAAAGCTATGGATGGATAGTTATAAATAAAAAGTATTGGGTCACCTGCTCTTTCCTGCTCTATGTGGTTCTTTTCCAAACTGTTACCACAAATGTGGAGGCACTCAAACTTTACATGGCGCTATAATGAAATTTTGCTTGAAGTTGGAAACCAAAACCTGTTCCAGCATGGCGATGCCTACTCTACTTACGACCAAATCGTGTTACGACCGATCTGTCGGAACCAATCGTTGGCGTAAGTCGACCACTACCTGTACATATTAAAAATTGCTCACAAACCATTGGTCACTTTCTAAATAATAAAAGTAAAGCGCATTTACTAATAATTATAATTATAAGTGAAGAGAGAGAAATATTTGTGTATATATATAAGATAATTTTGGATATGCAAAAAATTCACAGCCAAAATAAAAACCCCAGCATGGATGTTGATGTTCATGTGTTTATGCTTTTTTATTACTGTAGAGTGTTTTCATGTAATCGTTTCTTTTCCATCGCTGTTCCTGCTGGGGGTTTGTAGCCTCAGGTCAGGATTTCTACAGGTTTCTGCACTTTCCACTTCTGAAACAATCGACTCTGTAACAATGCAGGTTTGAAGAAATCCAGACATCCTTAACGAGCGACCGCAGGAGACATTGAGGAAAGGAAAAAAAACTTCCTGAAACCCCCCGAGGAAGAAGTTTGAGGTGGGTTTATTCACTGAAGAAGGGGGGAGGATTGGGTTTGCCATTCTGTTTTTGGCCATGTACAATTTCTTCACATATGCAGCAGCACAGTGGTGTTCCACTAAAATCAGTGCTCGTTTCAGTGCATTTCTAAATAACAGATGATTTCTCTGGGGGTTTTCAGGATGTCGGATTCGAACACAGCACCCAGCGATAGCAGTGATGAAATGGAGGACCTGAGGTGAGTTGGTTATGGTATAGTGATAATCCAGAGCTACAGCAGGTGTGAAGCAGTGAGCATTAAAATGGACCTGGATTTTATCCCATGGTCACTTCCCAGTGTTGAGGAGTTAAAGCTGTCAGTGATGTTTGCAGATGTTTTCTTTTATTTTGCATGCAGTTCATTTAAGATAGAATTCCGATGCTCCCAAATTCAGACACAGAGATAAAGTCGGATTATATTTATTTACATGAGTTTTTTTTTATTTTTTAGAAATATATTAATTTGATCTATATTAATCTATTAATAATGAAGCTGTTGGAGTTGATTCCTGGTGCTCTTTTTCAGTCCGTTTCTCATCTGAACGTGTTCCTTAGTGAAGGTACAATTGCCGTCTCACTCTAGAAGGAACTTGAACTGGATGTTACTATGGTTACGGTTGTTTATAAGGCTGGCCATTAATACTAATATAACGGTGATGAATCGGACAGGAACTAGCTGTTTAAGAGTCGAATTCATGTTCTTCATATAGCCTGGTGCAGGATGGGATTTTCCCAGCTTCACTGTGCAGTAATCAGGGAAACGACCAGATATGTCCAGTTCTTCTCAACAAGGATCAAGAGATTTCTGCGTAAGTCTGGATAAAAGAATGTGAAAATAAATTCTGTCTGCTGTATTAAAGCCCTGTTTCAACACTAGCTGTAAACACAGATCAGAAGACAATTTCTCTTTTTAAAAATGATTCATATATTAAAATGACATTTCATTATCAGATGATGATCCTCATTTGTGATTGTGTTTAAATTAGTGTACAGTGGACCAAACCGAATTCACCCGCAGCATCGTACATCTCAATGAAAAGTAACCAGTCAATGGACCCTCCACTAAAATTCCGTCAGAAGTCTGATGTGATGGGGTACGTGCACCTGCTTCAACTTAGATTTAACTATTTAGTGAAATTTTATTGTTATATGATCTTTTATTTTAAATGTTGATTTTACACAGATTCAATGAAGCACTATCTCCAGCTCCAACTCTGGCATCTCTTCAGTCTGATCAGTCGATGGATCCACCTGCTAGTTTTAACCGCAGGTGTGTAGCAATTGGGACTCCAGACTTTTTCAGCTCGTTTTGATTTTACTAACATTCATCACGAGACTGAAATTGTCTATTACATTTACTCTGAATCAGCATTTTATTACATTTTTTTTTATAACATTTTGTGTCCACTGACTTGGGATGTTCTTTGTTCTATGCTTTAGAGCAGAGATTCCCAAACTATTTGGCCTGTTCACAAATCTTTTAACATGTTGGCGGTACCTCCGTCTGAAAGCAGACTTTGAGTTTGGTGAAACTTAAAGCAAACGAACGCAATCCCATGTCTTGATTTTTCCTATTTGTTTATTTTGATTATGAACTCACAAATAAGGGAAACCATGGCTTTAATTTGAATATTATACAGTTAGGTGTAATGCAATATTTACTTCAGAGTTTTTATAGGAAGAAGTTTGGGCACCTCTGGTTTAGTGCATGTTTAATGTCCCAACTGAGAAACAAATGAAACAATAAGAAAGTACAATCGTGTGCTGTTTATTGGTTTATATATTAATATGAAATATTCACGACTCGAATCTTTCAGACTTTCCTCATTTCTATCACTTCCTATGTATTTTTTTTAACTATTTTATACATCTTAGGGTGAAGGGAATATCGTCTCCCAGCATGGTGGACTCGTTGTCTCCACGTCCAATGTCTGTTAATTCTGACCAGTCAGTGGTTCAAAGAGAGTGGGACGGAACAAGGTGTGTAGACAATAAAACACAGTGAATCGACTCTTCTCAAACGGTACCCATTAGTACGAGTTGATTTCAAAATACTGTAGATATTACAATACTGTGTTCTTATCTTAGATATGAGATATTAGTAGACCACCCTTTTAAAGTTTCCCCCTATAATCCCCGTTAATTCCACGTAAAAGTTAAAGTAGCCATGAACTAATTGTTGGATTTATATTCGGCACAGAGCCTGCTGCACCAGTACACTGATGAGGGAACACTTGTGTTGTTCCTGCTGCAAAGATACGCTAACAGGGCCCGTGTCCATCCCCTGTGGACACAGTTTCTGCAAAAACTGCATCAAATACTACTGGAAGAAGAGTCATGCAGGAGGCTACCTATGCCCTCGGTGTAGGAAAAGATTCCCAACCCGTCCTTCACTGAAACTCAACATCACTTTGGATAACGTGGTGCAGACGCAGCAACAGACCTGCTCCAGTTCTCATCCTCATTCTCGAAGCTACGCCGGACCGGGAGACATGGCCTGTGATGTCTGCATTGGGAGAAAGAGACGAGCGGTGAAGTCGTGTCAGACCTGCTTGAAGTCATACTGTGAAACCCATGTGAGGGAGCACTATACTGTAGAAGATCTGCGTAAACATACCCTTAAAGAGCCAACTAATGGTCTGGAGCAGGGAGTCGCATCTAATGCTTCAGCTGAGGTGGGTTATTATTATTATTATTATTATTATTAATAAGGGGGCCAAGCACCAAAGGTACGGTATACTTTTTCTTCTTCTTCTGACTAAAGTATCTAGAACGGTGTGACCAAAATGTATGAAATTTGGAACTCTGATTGGGGACAGTCTTAGGAAATGTTCGGACCAAACATAGACCAACTGCTTCCAATGCTCTAGCGCCACCATTTGGTCAAATGTTAAGTGGCAGTCGTTGTTTTTTTTTTTTTTTTGTTCAGATTTTGTCCAATCATCACTAAATTTGGCACATGTCTACCCCAGACCATCCCAGATACAAGTTTTAAAAATCATTTTGAATACTCTGACCATTTTGCACGTGACCCCGAACAGGCCCTATGTCTGAGCAGACGTAACTATTGAGTGGCTCAATACTCAAATTAGTTTTAGCTGTTCACTAATAAATTACCAATAAGATTCACAACTTCAAATAATACATGAAGAAACCAAATGAAATGTATTTTAGTCACGCATAAGAAGGAGCAAGTCAGATTTATTGCCGTCCATACAAATGATGATTATTAATATACAAAAGTGACAAGTAGCTTAGTTTTTAAAACTAATCTTAAATTGCATTCTCATTCACGATCTGTCCTGGGGGCTGCTATTTAGATTTCATCATTTTAACAGCAGTCAGTTTATTTACAGAGAAAACCATCCTGACAGCAATGGAACCCGTCAGCTTTCAGATGCGAGTGCGAAATTAATACAAACAACCCTTAATAGTAATATTTACAAATCTTCTCTAATTTCTCCTCCCTAACCGTTTACATAAACCAATCATTTTACGAGGCTTTGCATATCCAACCTTTTGCTTACGTGTTTTCTGGTAAGTCTATTAGTACTTCTTAGTAAAAATCCACCACCTCGTTCACCTCCATACGATTCGAATTAAAAACATTTAAAATCCCCTGATCGTGCACTTTTGCACATAATGCAACAGATTATCCACCGCAATATTCGCACCTCCCCCCCTCCCTAACCCCCTCTGTCTGCAAATCATCCTTTGTTTTGTTTTGTGTGCACTTTGTATAGAAACGTGTAGAAACCAGGGCTTAAAATTTCACACACCAGCAATTTCTCCGAACGCTTTTCCGATTTTTTTTTTTTCCGTTGCTCTCGTCTTTTACTTTACTTACTCTCGAAAAATATTTCTTATGCCGTAATACTTCTTTATATAACATTTCCTGTCTTACTCTCATCCTGCCTGCATCTTCCGCTCATAGAAACATCTTACTTCCTGTGTGTTTTGTTCGTTAGATCTTAGCACTAATCTACTACGTTCTTTATCTGACCACTATTACTCGTCTCAAGATTTTTCACTTAAGTTTCTACTTTTGCTTTGAATATATATATATATTATTTGCTAAACTTTACTCTAAAGCATAATTATAAGTTTTTCTGCAAAGCTGAGTATTAAACTATATTAATGCTGAGTCATGGTAATATGTATTAAGCTTGGATTGAAGCAATGTTATCTGAAGCATGTTGCTAAATGATATTGTTTATTACTAGATTCTACTACTGATAGTAAATTACATGGGTGAACTTTATGCACCCTGTTATGCAGAATGAGTCCAGACGTCATGCGGTCTCTCTGTTTTTTCCTCATAGTCAAGGTGTTTAACCACATAGGCAGCAGATGTGAGACATTTTTTTTTATATGTTCCATACATGACGTCCGAGTGAATTTTTCACAGTGCATGATGCACCTGCACTCATCAATAATTTTATATTCATTATCATTGTATTATAAATGGAACTTGCTACATTTCTCAACATTAGCCCGATTCGACTACCATCTGTAAACCAGATCTTCAAGGAGCTCACTTTGTGCACAGGGGCATCACCATGCTGGAACAGGTTTTGGGTTTCCAAGTTCAAGTGAATGCAATATTTTATTGTAGCGCCATCTAAAGACGTCCTGTACAATTGAGTGCTTTCGGATTTGTGGTAACAGATTGGAAAAGAACCACATAGAGCAGGAAAGAGCAGGTGTCCCAATACTTTTGGAAATATAGTGTATATTCTTTTTTTTTAAATAATTCTGTACATAAATTTTGGATTGTTTTTCAGTGCATTGGCCCCCGAACATACAGCTTTTATCATTATTATAATAAATACATTTTAAATGTGTTTAAAGCATAAAGTGTGAGTTTTGTTAAAAAAAAAACTTGTATATATTTTCTCAAGCAGTATGTCCCTCAGGATTTAATCACTCAGATGCAGCAACTCGAAAATAAAGTGAAAGAAATGGAAGTGAAATTGGAGGTAAGATCACCAGGCTGAAATCTTCAAACTCCTAGTAATTGAGCTCACAAACATAAACACACAGCTGTCGTTTCCTTCTCAAGGTCCTAGCGAGCAGCATCTCCAGCGTCCAGCGTCCAGAGAAGCGCAAACGCACTGAACTCGAAGACGGTGAGTCGCAACACCTGGATGTAAATACTTTCCTGCTCGAGTCTGTTCACACGGTCACAACGAATCACTTTGTTTTTGTGTTCAGACTCGGCCTCTGAGGTGCGCGATTGTGCCGTGCCAAACCAGCAGATCTCCAGGGATTCGGTAAGAAGAACGCATTTCCTCCATCCAACACCCTCGATCACAAATCTCCACACGCACACACTCTAAAGATCTGGTGAAACCTCTTCCCTGAAGAGTGGAGCTTATTATAAGAGCAAACACAAACTAAATGTGGAATGAGATGTTCAGAAAGAAGCAAATACAAATCTTATGCTCAGGTTTTCACAACATTTGTTGATATATGTGTGTATATACAATTTATTTTGGATTAAATTATCAATGTACGTGATATTACGACCTGCACGCGTGAATAATCCGTACGTTTATTACCAAGCGATAATCCAGGATTTTTCCAATCAAAAACAATGATTTTTCTAAATTCAGATTCTTTCATTAATTAAATTAAATCTTTGTTTAATATTTATTCATGAAATCTATTTTTCTTTTTTTCTTATTGAAGGATTTTTCTTTTGGGGCCTGACTGTTCCCAACAATTTTCACAGATTTGATGTTCTCTATACTCCAAAGGTCACCTGATTCAGCTTATGGACCTCATAAATGTTCTTTTTCTTCTTTTTCTTTTGGATACAATTTTTTTTTTTTTTATTGCAACTATTCCAACCACAAAGCTGTAAAAGACTGAGATAACCACTGACTGCATTAACACCTACCTGATGGCCGACAAACTCCGGAGGCAAAACAAAAATGTGCCAAAATACAATTGGAATAAATTGCACCAAGAAAGCTCGGTCCGAGACGACGTCTGACGCCGTGTCCACCTGAGTTTACTCAGGGTTCTCCGGTTTCCTCCCACTGACCAATAATAAAGAATCCAGTGTGCCAGTATGTAGATGGGCAATGGTTTATTGCTCCTGAATGTAAGTGTGTGTGTGTGCATGGTCTCCAGAGACGGCTTGATGTGTTGTGTGTTCACCTGGTTTCAACTCTATGACAGATGTTGTGCGGTAAGTCCATAATAACATGAATGTGATGTTCAATAAAAAAAAAAGCCAGTAGGTTATATAGGTAATATATCATTTTTAGCTAAAAAAAAAAAAAAAAAAAACTTTTTTTTTTTTTGTGCTTGTAAATTGAGCCCAAAAACTCGTTAAGCTTCGTGGACTTTCTCACAGATTTTTTTTGTTTAAGCCGGAAAACAAACTGAAAGCATTACTAATGTTGTAGTGCACACGTCTACCGTTGTGAAGCGTGATCACCTTTGACCCTGAAGCGTGATCACCTTTGACCCTGGCACATTGCCAAAGCTAGCGGTTTGAAAGTAGCATCAGACGAAGTGGTGTCATTTCTCTGTAAATAAACTGACTGCTGTTAAAATGATGAAATCTAAATAGCAGCCCCCAGGACAGATCGTGAATGAGAATGCAATTTAAGATTAGTTTTAAAAACTAAGCTACTTGTCACTTTTGTATATTAATAATCATCATTTGTATGGATGCACAAATTAGTTTTGCACATTCAATACACATTTGCACCTGCAATACTATAATATATACAAGTTTGTATAATGAAACATTGGTAAATATAACTTTTACAGTATGTTAATAATTGTATTCATTCCTTATACATTTGCTAATTGTTTTTAAACTGCTACGTTTCTCGTATTTTTAATAAAGATGTCATGTTCCATTCATTCTGGTATACAGAAGCTGTAAGCAAATATATATTTTTCTTTCACGCAACAACCTCAGTAAAAAGTAACTGACAAACCAGTTTTTAAAAAGTGCAAATCATAAAGGAAGTGTTACTAAAAATACATATGTATATTAAGGCTGTCGAAATTAACACATTAATAACAATATATATAAAATAGGTGAAATTAAAACCTATATATATATCAAGGTAAAATAATTGGTATCATTGATCCCTAACATCCGGCGATGAACCGGATTTCGCATTTCTCTCCAATCTGCTAAATGTACTGACAGAATTCCAAACAGAAGTTATTCTAAAAGCCTAAAATCTCATTTGCTGTATTTTCTGCCGCTCTACACTTTACAGATCTGCAGATGAAGCTACACTCCAGTGATCATCATCACCAGATCTCAAAGCGCTGGTCTGTGAGGAACAGTGATGAGTCTGTGATTCTGTTGTTGAATAAACTGTTGGAAATACACAAACTATTAGTTTTGTATCTGAATATTAATATAGTAAATATATGAAACACATATGAATTAGAACACACACACACACACACACACACACTTACCACACAGTCTGAGTGTTGCTGTTTGAGACGGCATTGTAGATGTTTGCTGCTGAGACGTCAGTAATGAGATTGTGGCTGAGGCTGAAATCAAGCAGACTGCGATTAAAACACCATTTATTTATTCTGTTTGTCATTGTGGGCACTAAACCTGACACACTACAGTACGTCAGATCGACCCTGCACCCCACCCACTCACTCGAGGACGGAGACTTTGTGTAGGTGTGGCATCAGCAGCTCCAGGGCGTGATCAGTGAGCTGGCAGTGGCTGAGGTCCAGTTCTGAAAGTCCCTCGGAATATTCCAGAAACAGCGCCAGTGCTTTGCATGCTTGTAGGTTCAGCTGGCTCTCGCTCAGGTCCATTCGGTCGCTCAAAGCATGTGCGAGAGACGTCACTCGCTTCACGTGGTCCGCTTCGGTAAGGATTAGGAATCGAAGCAGCACGGATTTACTGCACCTGTGACAAAGTTGGTATTTAGATAAATACTGGTAGGTTCTTGACTTACAATGGAGTTGCGTTCTAATGACACCATCGTAACTTAAAAATGTTGTAAGTCATGGCCTAGACTGCCCAAGAGTCTTAGAGAATGTGATCTGTAGGGGGCAGTATACTGTAATTTGTTAATGACTGAAAAAATGTACAGTACATAATTTACGAGAATAGCGTAATTTACAGAAGTGTAATGTGTAAACTTTACAAGGGAGCGACTGGACAAGTGGCGGTTCATGAGTAGAGGGTGACTTGTGACATGTGACTCATTCGTTCTCATTCGTCCATGTGTCTTACTGTAGCGTGACTGTGTGTAGAATAGGAAAGAGGAGCTCCACTCCTGCTTCTTCAATCTCAAAGTCCTGAACGTTGAGCCTGATGGACTGTTGAGTCTGAGCACTCTGGATAGTTCTGGAGATGACTCTGCAGTCCTCAATGCTCAGAAGCAGACCGTTTGCTGTCATGTCTGCTGTGAGGTCCAAAGCGTCATGGGAGGAGAAGTCAAGTTTATGATGTAGAGCTGAGAGCACAACTGCTGCCTCCTGATGGAGCTCAGGAACATGGAGCAGTCTCAGCATCAGCAGCCTGTCAACCCTGAGAACATGCCCATGGAACTGTTAAAACAAAGAAAAACAAATAACAACCACCTAAAGCAGAGGTTTCCAAGCAAACCTGAGATCGGAGACATGGCTGAGTAGTGGCACAATGCTCTCTAGCTCCCCCTCAGGTATAGAGGTCCACAGCAAGTTGAGGGAGACGCCCATGCAGTGCTCCAGGGTGAAGCGCAATGCAGCGCTGTCGACCGAACTCAAGTTCCTGTTCTCCAGGTTAATGCAGTTCTCCGTTGAGCTCAAAAGGCTGGACACCGAGTGTGCAGAACAAGTCTCATAAAGCTCTCTCATGATGGACAGCACAAAGCTGGACTTCAACCTATGGACAGCAAACACACCACTGATTTATTTCCTTTGTCTCTTTTGCGCTATGCATAATGGGAGTCTTAAGAACTTATACCATTTACACCCAACAATGTTTAGTGATTATAAAGGTCTTGTGTCTCACCCTCTGAGATGAACTTTGCTCAGCACAGGCAGAAGGTCTTGTATGTTTTCCTGCTTAATGGTGCTTCTTCTGAAGTCTACAGTGACTGTATGATGCTGCAAGAAATGTTGAATCACATCCCAGCTCAGACTGCATGAAGTCAGGTCTCCAGCCACAGTTCGCAGGAAACATTGAGTAAGATTTTCATCCTGAGTTTCATAAACAACTTCGACCAACTTCTGAAGAGTATCATCTGAGAATCTACACAGAAACACACACACACAAAAAGACCGCCTGGCACTTTGATTTAAATGTTTTTGAGCTTTTATATTTATTATTTGAGAGGCAAGATCATGCTCATCCACCTGATTGTTGGAAGTTCTGGATGATTCAGTAAGCCTATTAGTGACTGGGCCGCCATCTTGTATTCAGTCAAGTCCAAACACTGGATTTCCCAGTGCCTCAGAATGAAAGCCAAGCTTTTTAGGATCTTACATGGCGTCTCGTCTGGTTTATGAACCCTGGGCTCCGTAAGCAAAAGCTTGTGAAGGATCACAGGAGCATGAGACCTCACTGGTTTAGCTTGAGCCATTCTCACCAGTACATCACTACACAGCCTACAACAATCAACAATGCAATGGACACACTTAGCAATTTTACCCTCTATAGGAACACAAATATATTAGCAGGATATGAATCTTTGCGTTACTGCGTTTGCTGATCGATCAGATTTGAGAATTCGACAGCACAATGGTATAAACAACTGGAAAATAAAATGAACCAGGTGTCAAACCTGAGCTGGGAGATCCGAGGCAGACACTGAAAGAAGCTTCGGGTTTTCCTCTTCTCTCTCGACCAGCCTGTCAGCTCTACTGCTTTCTTCACTGTTTGAAGATTCAGAACTTCAAAGAAAAGTGAAGCATTTCTGTCAGACAGGTTTATGGTCCAGACGTCCGGAAGCGACTCGTAAACCTCCCGTAACACCGGAAGGACGCTCATGCCTGTTTCAGTCTCATAGTCCTTCGCATGCGAGTACAGCTCGAGCAGTAAACTACAGTGGGCCACATTGTCATATTCCTGATCGTCTCCATTACACGAGAAGGTTCTGAAGCTGCACAGGGACGCCAAGACTTCAGTGAAGCTCTCTCCTTTTTCTGCGCTGAGCTCTGCCGCTCCAGCGAACAGCTTCACCACAAACCGCAAGGTGCTTAACTTCCTTTTTTGTCCATGAAGAACGAAGCCAAATCTAAAAGGATTTTAAAACAAAGCAGATTATTGGATTATAACAGACAACTGCAGAGAGCAAACAGGAAATAAGACAGGATGTAACAGAAAACATAACGCATCATGTCTGACCAATCAGACTTGAGGACTCAACAGAGACATGACTTTTTTTAATCACACTTTTTTTTGTTATCTTTAATAGATGAAGTCACCTGAGCTGGGAGATGTAGGGCAGACATTGAAGAAAGATCTTCATTTCATTTTCATCCTCTGAAAATCCTTTTATCTCCACTGCTTTCTTTACCGTCTGGAGTTTTAGCACTTCCAGGAAGAGGCCATTCTTTTTATCTGACAAGTTTAAAGACCAGATTTTAGGAAACGATTCAAAGACCTCCTGTAAAGCCGGAAGGACGCTCCTGCCTGTTTGAGTCTCATAGTCTCTAATGTTTGAGTAAAGAAGCATCAGGAAGACGGATATTTCTTTATCTGTCTTGAAACATTTCTCTACGATCGACTTAATCATTTCTTTCTGGTGAAGAGCCGCTTGCAGACATAGGTCCAGCAGATATCTTCTCAGTCTTGTCCTCCATTCTCTTTGACGTTGGAGCGAAATAAAACTACGGAAACAAAGTATTAAGATGATGTTAGGATAAACATCAGGAAAAGTCCACAAAACCGGTTGGATCCTGTTCTGTCCTACATCAGAGCAGCTCTAAATCCTTACCAGCCTCTCTTTTTACTGAGAAACCAGAAGCTGTCATAAAGATGCAAAAAAAAAACAAGAATTCCCGATACTGGAGACACTTGCATACTTTTTTAATCAGTTCATCAATCAAACAATCCCCTGCAAATTAGCTATTACTATCAAAACCATAACATTTTTCATCCGACCAATCAGAATCCAGGACTCAACAGAGACTTGACTATTATATAACATTGTTATCTGTAAATTGATGAGGTCACCTGAGCTGGGAAATGTAGGGCAGACACCGAAGAAGGATTCTCATTTCACTCTCCTTTGACCATCCTCTCAGCTCAACTGGTTTCTTCACCTTCTGGAGTTCCAGCACTTCCAGGAAGAGTGAAGTCTTCCTCTCTGACAGATTTATCGACCAGACCTTGGGAAGTGTCTGGTAAACAGCCTGTAATGCTGGTCGGACGTTCTGACCTGTTTGAATCTCGTAGTCTTTTGCACATGAGTACAGGTCCAGTAGAAAAGAAGATTGTTCTCTGTAAGTCTTAAAGTAACATGAAGGCAGTTTGTGAAATGTTTCCTGAATTGTTTCTTTCTGACAGATGGCGGCTTGCAGACACAACTTCATCAGGAACAAGGTCATTTTATTTCTCCAATCATGAAGGGATTCTTTAGAAGCCTGAGGTGGATCAATACTACAAAATAAAAAGAAGGACATGGAGCAGAAGAATAAACAATGTGCATCATTAAGAAATGCTTTTCTTCTCAAAATACTTTTAAACATGACCAAAATGATGCGTTTGCTCTTCACCTCAGCTGAGATATATAGGACAGACACTGTAGGAAACTTTGCACTTCACTCTCTTCATCTGTACAGCCTTGAAGCTTCACAGACTTCTTGGTTTTTCGGAGTCGCAAGTCTTCCAGGAAGACGGACGCCTTTCTCTTTGAGAGATCTATGGTCCAAACTGGAGACCAGGGAACAAGATTAGGAATACACTCATATGCATGATTGACAATGAACAGCCGTTAATAACAATAGAACTCATGCTTACCACGGACATGAAACTTGGTTTCCTCACTTGGAGTGCTGATGTCTCCATTTCCATATACAGCAGAGACTCTGAATCTGTAACAGTTTCTGTGAGGAAGATTTATGGTGCATTCACATACAGGTCCATCAGTTTGAAACGACTGCCAACCCTCCAGACCTGCATCCAAATACTCCACTTTGTAGCAGAGCACAGGGGAGTCTTCATCAGATTCTGCCCTCTGCCAGGCAATGTAGAGAGATTCCTTATTGGGTTTAAGCACTGTAGGTGGTCCAGGTCGATGTCTGGAGGCTGTCTGGAACTGTGTAATACTACTGCAGTCACTTATCCCATTACTGTTCATTAAAGCATATCTGACTTCATAGCGTGTCCCTGGCACAAGACCCGTTACCACACAATTCTCTTCAGAACAATGAATGACTCTCCATTTTGTTTCAACAGAACTTCTATCTTCACTCACTGTTCTGTACTCCACTCTGTAAGGTTCAGTAGTTTGGCTACTTTTCCAACTTTGGAGCTTCATCGTTACCCGTGTCTGCTGCACTGCTATCATTTCCAGAGGGTCTGGTTTTATGTCGAGTTGTACATTTTGACTTACCAAATGTCCAGACTGGTAAAGACGTATAGCAAAGTCAGAAAAATGTAAATCAGGGACAGATGCAGCAATGAACACGGTTTCTTGCGTTCCCTCATTAATCTTTTTATTTGACATAAATAACTGAAGACCGGAGAGGATTTTCTGACTCGTATCTGAAATCATAAATACTTGCTGTGTCTCTTTGGTGAGCATCATGTTAACTGATACGCTGTTCTGCTTCAGAGTTGAAAGAAACGGATCTTCACCCTCCAATGATGTAAAACTAAAACACAACACTCTGTCTGCTTGGTGGTCTTGAACAAACCTCTGTAGGTCATCTTGACTGTTTAGGATGTCGACGTTATCAGCTTTGCATTGGATCAAAGCTCTAATCTGATAGTATTTGTTTTGGAGCCACTGATGTGTGCACTGGGGACTGAATGGCGATTGGTTGTTTCTGTCGAGAAGATCTTGCAATTTCTCCTCTTCTTCTTCTGCTCCTGTCTCTCGTATGGTCTTGATGCAGGAGGCCAGCCTTCTTTGGAAGTTGTACTGGTATTGCTGCAAAAGTGAACAGAACTCAGACAGAGCTTCCTTTAGAGCTGGAAACCTTGTAAATATCTCATGACCACCATCAACAACCATTAGATGTTGACAAAAGTTGAGGTCCATCTTTACTTTTTCCAGAACTTCCTCTGCTTTGCATAATTGGTCTTCACTGATGTCCTTAACAGTGCAAGCTGATGTTTGGTGCAGATTCTTTAGAGGGTACAGCCAGACCTTAAGAGGGACTACGCCAGCATTTTGAACTGTACTGTCCAAAGGACTTTGCAGAACATCTCCATCAATATAGGCAGCACAGTGATATTCAGTGAGCCTGGAGATCAGTTCTGTCTGCCTGGAAGAAGAGATCATCTTCTTGACTATGTCTTTCAGTTGTGCATTTTCTACAGTTTCCACAGTTCTGTCTTTCTTTTTATCTAAGACAAAGAATGCCTGAGATCCGTACAGCACAGCTACAACTACGTGTGTCGCTGTAGTCATGTCAGTCACTGAGAGCGGAAATCCATGGTTCAGCAGGTCATGACTGATCATGTCCAGTCTGGTGGAGGTTCTGTAATGCACAGTAATTCTGTCCTGCAGCTCGGACTGGAAGGGATGATTAATAAATGCAGAAGCTCCAGTCATCTCAACCAGCCCTGATACAACACTAGCCCTGAGAGATACACTCAGGTCCAGAGCGGCAAGTCTCTCCTGTAGAGTGTCTTTCTCTAAAACTCTCAAATCAGTCTGGGGTCGAGGGATCAACAGCTTCATGGAGGATATTAGGTTCTTTTCCCACAAAATGACATCTGAAAATATTAAATATCACACAGCATCAGTGCATTAATCTGGCTTCAGAGAGACGTGGCATGTCGAACATCACATCACAAATAAAATCGACAACTTGGGTTGTCTTGTCCTCTTTAGTCCGGATGACATGGCGTCCCAGTTTTCCAAAAAAGAACTTTTGATTTGTCTGACCACAGAATAGTTTTCCACTTTGCCACAGTCCATTTTAAATGAGTCTTGGCCCAGAGAAAATGCCTGTGCTTCTGGATCATGTTTAGATATGGCTTCTTTTTTGACCTATAGAGTTTTAGCCAGCAATGGTGGATGGCACGGTGGATTGTGTTCACCGACAATGTTTTCTGGAAGTATTCCTGAGCCCATGTTGTGATTCGATTACAGTAGCATTCCTGTATGTGATGCAGTGGCGTCTAAGGGCCCGAAGTTCATGGGCATCATGTATGGCTAATAAGTTTCAAATTGGTCCTCCAGCTGTTCCTTATATGTACATTTAACTTTTCCAGCCTCTTATTGGTACCTGTCCCAAATTTTGGAATGTGTAGCTCTCATGAAATCCAAAATGAGACAATATTTGGCCTTACATTTCAAAATGTCTCACTTTCAACATTTGATATGTTATTTATATTCTATTGTGAATAAAATATAAGTTTATGAGATTTGTAAATTATTGCATTCCTTTTTTATTCACAATTTGTACGGTGTCCCAACATTTTTGGAATCGGGTTTGTATGCTATGGAATCCAATGCATTAATGACACATATTACACAGGTGGTTTGTTGATTGACTGGTGACTTGTGTGTTTTTATATTAACATGGAATAGAACAGCTACTAATGACCACATGATACCACTTTCTCCAGGACCATCACTTCATACCGAAAACTGTGGATGACCCCATAGGAGAGCACAGAAAAGCCTACAGGTGAGGGCCTAAGAATAGCAAAGGACAAATTGACCCTTACCATCAGAGACACAAATCACACACATGCCCAGATAATCCACAGCCACATCTGTACAGTGATGACACACATCACATATAGCAGTTCATCCAGGCCATCGCCAGCCTCTGCCTGTAACAATGATGGCTTCCTTCCAGAGGTGCTGAACGAGTTTACATTTGGTTTCTCAACAACCAGGTGCTGTGTTTTACCACGCAGGCATCCACATAGTGGTACTAACCACCGCACACCACTGTAGTTGCACTTCATCGATAACACAACAGTGAGAAATGTGTTCCTACCAGAGCGAAAGGAATCGCTGCGGCAGTCATACAACATCCCAAGATTCACGTGGCGACCGAGAGCAGTGACTTCGACAAACTCTGAAGTGAAATCTGAAATTGTTGTTATGAAGACAAAGTGATTGTTTGTGGTAGTGTGTGCAGTACACAGAAATTACAAACAAACTGAGTACATATTAAATACACTGTATTATAACACACCTGTAGGATCCTTTAGTCCTCTGCAGAATCGCTTTGACAGGTGACACAACTCCGACTCAGCTCTCTCAAGGTTCTTATACAGAAAAGAAATGAATGTGAGCATTTTAAAGTGCAGGAAGTTTTAACCTACAGTTTAAAAGTTGTGTTTGATTTAGAGAGTTGTGTGTTCACCTTATTTTTTGCTTTTAGCTCTTCAATGTGTTTGTAAAGATCTGATATCTCCGTCCTACACTCTTTTAAACAGAATAGTATTTTGTGCAGGTATGCTTCATGACTTCCAACATTGATCAGGAGAATGTCATGACCATTATGTCGCTGCATCACACAGTCGAGACATATAAGTTGCTGGTCGGTTTTGCAGAAATACTCCAGAGCTCTGTGGTGCAGCTGGCAGGTTCTCTTCACCAGATCCTCAGTCACATCAGTGAGAATGTGTCTCTGTAGAGCTTCCACAGTGTAGTGCTGCCTCACATGGGTTTCACAGTAAGCTACACTGCAGGTCAGGCATAACTTCACCGCTCTCAACTTCTTCCCAGAGCAGATATCACAGGCCATTTCTTCAGGTCCAGCGTAGTTTTGAGGAGGAGGAGCATGACTGAACCCAGGCTGCTTCAGTAGTCCATCCAGTGCCTGGTTTAAGTTCAGTTCAGGGTAAGCGGTAAATCTCTTCCTACACTGAGGGCTTTAATGGATATACAAATGATAATTATAGATTTTATTATGAGCTCTAATGATAATACACAGTCCTCATCTGAGACAATTCATATTTTAAACGCATTGTGTCAAAAAAAGAACATGCAATAAGACCCAACAGTTAAAAAAATATGATAATGATAAATATGAGAAGAACTTTATGTTCCTACCTCAAGCTGAATATGGGGGGTAGACCCATGGAGTGATCACTTCTACATGACAGGCAGGGGGACGGTATCGGTCCCGGCGTCATCCTGAAGAGAAATGTTAAGATCATTTATTAAAATCCAGAAATGCTAGACTGTAAATCTAAAACAGAGCAAAACATTGTAGTTACACGATATATTGGAATCTGTTTTGTCTGTAATTTGCAAGATGAAACTGCAAAGGAAAACGCAAACACATCTGCTTTGAATGTTTCCATTCACTGACCTTTCAGATGTAGAAGAAAAACTAGCAGAAGACGATGTTTCCTGTTTGATCCTGTTGTAAAAAAAAAAAAGAGAAAAAAATCTATGTCTCTTCATGTTATGATCTGTACATGATATATATTATAAAGAGAGGAAACCGTATCTGATTGGGAAAACAGTTGAAAAAAGCATTAGCAGCATAAAACCAGACCTTGCCGTGGTAAACATCTCAATTAAATGCATAAGTAAACACACCTGCTTTTAAATGTACTGGTTTCACCCACTGACAGGCCCAATGTGGGAGAAGCAAAACATCGAGAGCTGAGAAAAACACATCACAATATACCCATGATTGACTTTAAAATACAAAAAGAACACAAAATATCACAGGTTTAATAATACACATTTTTATTAGAACGTGTTAAATTCAGACACTTACAAAATCGTCCTACTGCATTTTCTGCCTATTGACCCATCGCTATTTGCAGACGTACACGGAGAAGCCCCTCGTTGCATATCTGATCTGTAATGAATAAAACAGTATAAAACGTCTTACCACTTTATACACATTGTATAATTTCACTACAATTAGACATAAAAAAGATCAAATCTGAAAGGAAAAAGACAACACAAGGGCTGTTTCTACCAGAGCCGTATGATGGACCTGGTGAAGGAAGTCTCTCCTGAAAGAAACTGAAGTTCGTAGAGATTGTTTTTTTAATCTCCTCAGAAAATACCTCCACATCATAATCTTGTGATCTCTATGGATAATACTTTGATTTTCATTCACTGCATGTCACCTTGAGGTAATCATGAACAATCAACTGTCCTTCCTTTACACATTGCTAATCTAATATCCTCATGTTGAACTCTTATATTTCTGTCTACACAGGCCACTCAGTTCCTTTTTTACTCCCTCGTTATCTCGAGATCAGATTAGTGCAGCTGCATTTTTTTTTTTACTTTTCTAGACTCTCCCCCACCCCACCCCACTGCTGGCTACACCAATGCTTGCCTTCAAAGTCAAAAATAGACCAGCACCACTCTACCTCACATCTTTCTGATTTAATGATCCTTTACCACTGTACCACAGTCCCTCCATCTTCCACCACTCTACCTCACATCTTACAGATCTAATGATCCTCTACCACTGGACCACCCTTCCTCCATCCTCTACCACTGTACCACACTATCTTCATCCTCTACCACTGTACCATACTCTAGCCTCTACCACTGGACCTCACTCCCTCCATCCTCCACCACTGTACCACTGATCCAATTATCCTTTACCACTAGACCACACTCCCGCCATCCCATTATCACTGTACCACTCATCTATCCATTATTTTTCCCTTCTCTACCACTGTACCGCTAATCCGTCCAACCTCTACCACTCTACCACTGATCCCTCCATCCTTTAACACTGTACCACTCATCTATACATCCGCTATCACTCCTCTACCACTGTTCCCACTGAGCCCTCCATTGTCTACCACTGATAACTCTATCCTCTACCACTGTACCACAGTCCCTCCATCCTCTTCCACTGTACCACACTCTCTCCATCCTTTACCACTGTACCACACTCCCTTCATCCTTTACCACTGTACCACACGCCCTTCATCCTTTACCACTGTACCACATGCCCTCTATCCTTTACCACTGTACCACACTCCCTTCATCCTTTACCACTGTACCACACGCCCTTCATCCTTTACCACTGTACCACACGCCCTCCATCCTTTACCACTGTACCACACGCCCTTCATCCTTTACCACTGTACCACACGCCCTCCACCCTTTACCACTGTACCACACTCTCTCCATCCTTTACCACTGTGCCACACTCTCTCCATCCTTTACCACTGTACCACACTCCCTTCATCCTTTACCACTGTACCACACGCCCTCCATCCTTTACCACTGTACCACACTCTCTCCATCCTTTACCACTGTACCACACGCCCTCCATCCTTTACCACTGTACCACACTCTCTCCATCCTTTACCACTGTACCACACGCCCTCCATCCTTTACCACTGTACCACACTCCCTCCATCCTTTTCCACTGTACCACACGCCCTCCATCCTTTACCACTGTACCACACGCCCTCCATCCTTTACCACTGTACCACACTCTCTCCATCCTTTACCACTGTACCACACTCCCTTCATCCTTTACCACTGTACCACACGCCCTCCATCCTTTACCACTGTACCACACTCTCTCCATCCTTTACCACTGTACCACACGCCCTTCATCCTTTACCACTGTACCACACGCCCTCCATCCTTTACCACTGTACCACACTCTCTCCATCCTTTACCACTGTACCACACGCCCTCCATCCTTTACCACTGTACCACACGCCCTCCATCCTTTACCACTGTACCACACTCTCTCCATCCTTTACCACTGTACCACACTCCCCCATCCTCTATCCCTGCAAAACAGATCCCCCCATCCTCTACCATTGCACTACTGATTTCTCCATCCTCATCCCCTTCACATTCACCTCTCTATCCTCTACCATCCTCTACCATTGTACTAAGTGATCTCTCCATCCTCTACCATAGCACCTCTGATTCCTTCATCCTTTACCACTGCTCAGCTGGTCCTGTAATCTCTTTCGGTACCAGGAAGACATATAAGTAAAACAACCACATTTAAGCTTAAAAATATCTTTTTACTTGTTTTCAGTTTTTACAACAGCCCCTGGCCACCAGTCACGAAGTATCAACAAAGCTTTTCAGTTAGCTTTCAGGGATTTTACGAACACAATTGTTTTTTGTTGTAAACACAATGCCACATTGATGTGCACACAATCCTTTGTTTTGTGGTGTGTGTTTTTAAAAAAATGCGCCAGCAAAATCTAAATCCGAGGCTGTAATAATAACAAACTGCATTTATTGTACTGCAGGAGAAAATATCAAATAAGGGCAGTTTGCTGTTTGATATTTATATATTTTACTCAGAAAGTAATTATAAAAAACATGTCAGTTGTGTGTTTTGGTTTATAGCTAGAGGTTTATTCACTGGTTGAAAAGAATAAGTGAGAAATCTGCCTTACGTGGACATGGCGATGTCTCTGTTATCTCTTGGAAATGTGGGTAATGAGTCCATTAACCAGTCGCTGTTGATGACTGAATGTCCGAATGTCCCCTGTGGTTCAGGCATTTTGTAATTTCTGATTCTGAAATGTGATAATCATATTAGAAGCGAAGGGAAAAATAACTGGTAATAAATACATTTTCCCAGCAACCACTTAATAAAACAGTATAGACATTGACAATAAAATGAGATCAATTATTAGCATTATTATTGTCACAATACGCTTTACATACAGTACAGACCAAAAGTTTGGACACACCTTCTCATTCAAAGAGTTTTCTTTATTTTCATGACTATGAAAATTGTAGAGTCACACTGAAGGCATCAAGGGCTATTTGACCAAGAAGGAGAGTGATGGGGTGCTGCGCCAGATGACCTGGCCTCCACAGTCACCGGACCTGAACCCAATCGAGATGGTTTAGGGGTGAGCTGGACCGCAGAGTGAAGGCAAAAGGGCCAACAAGTGCCAAGCATCTCTCGGGGAACTCCTTCAAGACTGTTGGAAGACCATTTCAGGTGACTACCTCTTGAAGCTCATCAAGAGAATGCCAAGAGTGTGCAAAGCAGTAATCAAAGCAAAAGGTGGCTACTTTGAAGAACCTAGAATATGACATTTTTCAGTTGTTTCACACTTTTTTGTTATGTATATAATTCCATATATAATTCCACATGTGTTCATTCATAGTTTTGATGCCTTCAGTGTGAATCTACAATTTTCATAGTCATGAAAATAAAGAAAACTCTTTGAATGAGAAGGTGTGTCCAAACTTTTGGTCTGTACTGTATATTTTAGGTTTTTCTTATAATTAACCTTTTAATAGCACCACTAAAACATGTATACAAGCTTTTCCACTTATCTTACCTGCTTTGAGGTTAATCCTCCACACCATCCTATGGTTGGACCTGAATTTACAGCACACACATTATACATACTAAGAGAAGAGGAGGATGACAAAGAGGTAAACACTTCCTATCACTTTTAATAAAAAAATTGCCACTTTGTCTATAATGGAGATGTGAAACTATGAAATACAAAAGACCCCTGTATTCATGAGATATGTGGTTCAGTGAATCTAATAAGTATTTGGACAGTGAGAATATTTTTATAATTCTGCCTCTCTGTACCATCAAACTCAAGCAATCATGACGCACTTCAATTTCAGACTTCATCACATTAACCATCCAGGAATGAGTCATTGTCCAGGTTCAAAAATAATGGGACACTTGACCAATGGTAAACAGTTTAATGAAATGATTTAATGATCCTTCATATATCAAAGCTCAGAAAAATCTAATTCCAAGTGAGCTTTTGTTTCTATATAATGGAGAGCATTGTGCACTCACTCGACTTCACACTGCAGCTGTGATCATTAAGATGTGAGTATAGAAGGTTTACGGAAAGACTTTGTCTGGATTCACACATGTCTGGTTATTGTGTCTTCTAACCCAATCAGGAACAGTTAGATCTCAGGTTTATCCCAGTGTGTGTGTACATACGTGTCTGTTATCTGCATTAAACAGAAGAAGAACATTTCCTCCATGCTGTGTGATTCTTCCCTGATCAGAAAAGACACCACCGCCATCGTAGATCACATAGGGAAGATTTTCTTCAAATCTAACAGTACATAATAACTAAAAGAACCATTATAAACACCATGTTATTGACTTACCCTGAACCAGGAACTGTACTCTTTATCTTGTTCTCTGCTTCCTATTCGGTTGTTGGGTTGCCAGGTCAGCTAAATGGAAAGAACATTTGCATACATCTAATACACTAGTATAATATTCAAAGTAAAAAAAAAACAGCCATATACTGTATAAACAGCAGTGCATTATGACTGATTGGAAATGACAATGAGCTGATCTACAGGGAGTTTAGAAATTAAATACTCCTAATGATAAAAAAAAAAAAAAGAAAACACATCCATACACACAGTATTGAGAAAAGTGAAATAATAATAATAATAATAATAATAATAATAATAATAATAATAATAATAATAATAATAATAATAATACATACTAGAATGATGTCCATACAACAGACCTGGACTGTTACTGAGTCTGTAGAGTTTGCAGTAGAGCATTAACTCAGAATTCCCTGATAGACTTCTTACTAAATTACTCATCACCCTGAAATGTATCTGTCTAGACTGATATCGTCCTGGAAAATCCCATCTAGTCCTAATAATCCTTGAATAAGGAGCAAAATGATCACTGCATATGTTCTTCATTATAGTTATATATATATATATATATTGTAGTTGTATATAGTGTATATATATATATCTGTAGTGTAAACATGGAAAAGGGGGTGTGTGCACCTGCAGAGGACTCTGATGTTATATTCATGATGTTTACATTTTAGGGTGTGTGTGTGTGTGTGTGTGTGTGTGTGTGTGTGTGTGTGTGTGTGTGTGTGCTGGGCCCTTGAGCATGGCCCTCAACCCTCAGTTGTATAAAATGAGGTAACTGTTAGTCAATCTGGATGTGGGAATCTCCAAAATGCTGTAATTTTAGGAATGTGTTATAGAATTCGAACTATAGCCACGTTACCATCTTACACAATTTTTCTTACATAATGATTTATTTTGTTTGTTTTGGAACTTTAAGCTTTAAGTCTACAATAAATGACTGGTATGGAGGAAGTAAATTGTCTAAATGAATAATAAATTGAAAGCGAAAAGTGAAAAACACCGAAAGACATGTGATTACTCCTCTGATTAGGTTGCCTTTCATTGACCTACAAAGAGAATACTTTTTTGTTTTGTTGTTTGGTGAATGTAAAAGTGTTTTGTTTATTTTTCATCCCAATTAAAAAAAATATAATGTTTTTGTTCCCAGTGTCTACGTACTTCTGCGTATTTTAAAGATTCGTGAAAAACACCGGACTGGCAACCCTCAACGATTGAACAACTTTCACTTTCGATATGACCGCAAACAGCTGGGGAGGGGGGGGGGGTGTGCTGGGGAGTTCCAGAACCTTCAGTCATATATTGGAGACCTGCCTGGGGTTTGAACCAGCAACCTCTCAATCCAGAGGCAAAACTCATCCAGTTGAGCCACATGATCTCTTGGTTGTAAGTAGTTTTAAATCGTTTTTTTTTTTTTTTTTTTACTTTTTTAGTGTAACAGTATCTAAAGTTTATTTGATGCAAAACCAAATGTATTTAAGAATCCACTTTACTCTGGTTTATTATGGCTTCAATGTTCCTATTATTATTTTTATCACAAGTTGTATAATCAACTCAGTTCATGTGCAAAGACTGTAATATTCCTCTGAGCACACTGATCTATTAATAGACTGATATTTATATTGTTTGATATCTTTACTGATTGAGACAAAAACAGAAAACCTTTAGAACATCACCTCAATTACAGGGAATCAAATCAATGTGTTATCTTAACTACAATCCAACTACTCGTCAGGTTGTAATTATTTTGTTGCTACACACATTATAATAAACTACATGCTATAATTAGCAGGCAACAGCGTTTCATCCCTACATCTTTCCTCTTTTTTCTTTATTAAGCTCATGAAGGTTTTTTTTTTTCATCTGTAATTTTAATATGGATTACTGACGTGACGTCACTCAACCCGGCCTCTGCTTTTCCGTAAGGTGGGTGGAGACTCAGAGTCCTGACCAGGTTTATCCACTGTGATCGCGATCATTATTTTTGGTTTGTTTTTTTGCTTTGTGCTGCCGGACCCCCTGTCCACCTGAATCCCGTGTTTAAATCCGCCTCTGCCAACCAGCAATTCAAACAAGTGTAAAACAGAGCAAGCGCTCGACTCAGTAAAGTAAAGTAAAGACTCAGCAGTAAAGTTTTTATCCTCATAAATAAAAAAGGATCGAAGCAGTGAAGTTACAGTAAAAGTCTCCCCAAATGGAAACACTTAAATAAAGTAAAGATACGTGAAAAAGCGACTAAACTACAGTAACGAATTACATTTACTTCCTTACTGTCCACCGCTGGTAATATTTCACTGTCTCTCTACTTTAACTACATGGATTGTGTACTTTGTCCACCACTGCTCAGGATAAAATCAGCTAGCTCAGATGATTGACATGTTAACCACACAAAACCACTTTCTTTTCTCACTTGTAGCTATGACTAAATCCCAACCTTCACACACGACCTCAAAACCACTTCTTTTGCTTTTCTTTGGTGAAACCATGCAAGCGTTCCGAAGTGTTACAGCGGTTTTAATTAGCAATGAATAACAGGAAGTTCAAGTCACAAGGAACATTGTGCTCTGCAACCAAATTGTTTTTTTCCAGGGTGATAGATCATTAGATGATCTTATAAGATACCTTAAGTGTGTGTGAAACAAATCCAATCGGTGCACTGTAGTTTATTTACCATAAAAATATATAATTGATATTAAATATATAATGTGATGTTGAATTGAGCAGATTTACTCATTTATGTTAGTGATCGTTACAGCTGAGCTGCTCGGTTTAATTCGTTTGTAACTATTTGGTTCTCAATGAACCACTAACAAGCACTTTTTCCACAGATCCACCATTTAAAAAAAAAAAAAAGCCTGTCCTCTTGATGTCCACTAGGGGGTGTAGTATGCTTTTTTTCCATGTTCAGTTTGTGAGTGTGTTATGATCTTTCTGTCCCTCCACCACACAATCGAGACCCATGAAGGCCAGGGCATTTTTCAGAAAGCCTCAGGAGCTCTGTGGTGCAGCTGGCTGGCTCTCCTCTCCAGATCCCCAGTCACATCAATAACACTGCAGGTCAAGCATGACTTTACCGCTCTGATCCTGTTCCTGGAGAAGATATCACATTCCATGTCCTCATTTCTGGCATAGCTTTGAGGAGGAATGGGCTGTTTCAGGAATTCATTCGGTTCCAGGATCAGTTCAGGAAAAGCTGTAAATCTTTTCCTACACCTGCAGCTTTCATAAGATGGATTGTAGGACTGGAGCAACGTTCTGCAGAAACCGTGTCCACACCTTCACAAATTGAACAAAGTCGTCGTTGCTGAATCTGAAGAGTATATACATATCACTTCTCAAAGACAGGCATGGGAACGGTATAAGTCCCGGTGTCATCCTGAGGAGGAATGTAAAGTTTACTGTGTAAAGACTTTGGGTTAGATCATCATCTACAAGCCCTGATGTGAATCCTACCAAAGATCTATGGAAATAATATAAACAACATTCTGAAAAATTCAAATCTGAGACTGGAGAACGTGAAACATCTCAAAGCGAATTTGACATCATGTCTAAATTTTCTTTGCACTAAACAGGCATTAGTGTGTATTTGGGATTGCATCAGTTCCATGTTCTGGTCTTTTCCTGCAGTTAGAGATGGGCGACACGACGTCGATTCCAAGCACTTTGAAGACGGATATCGTCTATATTGATACCGATTTTTGTATGAAATCGTTTTCTGTGTTGGTTTTATAGCCTTTTTGAGAACCATTATTCTTCATATTAAATCATCTTCAGTTGGACGAGACTTCTGTTAAATATTACACAAACCAAATTCAAACTGTGTCCCATCTTGGTTTTGGATCCTCCACCCTCCCCACCCAAAAAACCAAGGACGAAGTTTTTCCTCTTGAGCTTTTTTTCTGTTTCTTCCTTGACTGTTTGATGTTCCTGCTTTGAAGAAGCTCCTCCTGCTTTCTAGAAAATTCCCCATAAATTCTGATAATGCAAATATACAACCTAGTGACAGAACGCTGACTTGTCAAGGTTTTTTTATTCTTTACAGTTGGTCTCTTGTTGCTAAATTCTATTTAAAATCTACGAGTTTCTACGAAACAAAAATCTACAAGAATTGGACAGTGAATGATTGGAAGAAAGTTCTGTGGAGACAGATAGGGACAAATGTTTGTCCCTAACAGAAGAACTTGTAAGACAGAAAGCAGAAGAGAAGATCCCTCACCTCTTTGGGGGTTGTTTTGGAGACCGGAAAGTGAACGGAATCCTGAACCAACACGGCTCTAATTTCACACTTCAACACCATACAATTCCGTCTGGACTGCAGCTCATTAGATCAGTCTTCACTGCACAAGACGATGAGCCGAATCGATGAATACGTTGGACTTCTGTAACCGTTATTTAGAGGGCAAACAGAAGTCTGGAGTGATATCTATCATGGAACGACCTGCCCAGTCACCACACCTACATCCTACTGAAATGCTCTGGGAAATGCTCTGGGAGGAACGAGACGATCTCCAACTAGTGAGGAACATCTATGGATAGTTACAAGAGGCACATTTCAGCTGAATGTTTGGAGAAACTGTCCAGGAGTGTGTAAAGCTGTTCTTCATGCTAAGAGATGATTTTACACAGAAAATACTTTACTGAGTTACATTAAAAACACAAGAAATGTGTGTGTGTGTGTGTGTGTGTCTCTAAAACTAACCATAAAAGACTCCAAACGTTTCTGCTTATTGAGCATTTTATTATTAAACCGTATTTAAAATCATACATATGGAATGTGCAGAAAAAAAAAGCATTTAAGACACAAAACAACACGTACATTTTCTATACAATGTGCTGAAGTAAAAAAAAATGTTGGCCAGGATATTTTACTGTACAAAATCTCATCAGGCACGATTTATTAACCAATTCTACAATATAAACTCCAACATTGAATATATTATCATCAGTAAAGGCAGTCCAGGTAGATGACCGCGGTTTCCTCCATGTAAGACTTTCGTTTAACTTTGGAGGTCGAATTAAATAAAAGAAAAAAGAACAACTCTGATGTTTTAACGGATTGAGAAGAAGTTGTGAGGTAACATATGAAGCGTGCTCACGCAATCGGCTAACGATTGATGCTACGTGTAAATATTGTGTCCTAACAATTAAACGGAGATGGTTTTTGATGATTTACCCACATTCCTGAGGTAAATGTTGATATTCCGGTTAGGATTATATGAATTTCGTTGACGTCGTGCCTTTGCGTCGGCCGTATAAACGTCTTTACGATAGCTAAATTGCCATTTATTGGGTTTCCCGTTGCCTAGCAACAAGGACCGTTGCTCTCACAGCATTAAAACGTAATCGCTGTGTTTAGCTTCCAGCGGTACTCTGACCCGAAATGAAATCGTTTAGTTAATGTTGCGATTAGCGATTTACGATGCGTCGTTTAAACGCAGCTCGACTGAGATCAAATGCGAGACGCGTAGCGGAGCTCAGGGCCTCGGCGCGATCACTTTCAAAGAGCAAAATGAAACGCTAACGAGATCAACCGTGACGTCTGTCCAATTTTACATCGATAAAGCGGCACGTGAGGTTTCGCCAAAAGGAAATGAAAGTTTTGATATTCCCACATTTAACAGTATAAATGATTAACCCCCCAAAGCTCACATGCGAAGAAATGAAAAATGAACTGAACGCAACCTTTAGAGTGGATGAATTACAGGAAATCAGCGAGACATGATTGTGCCATGCTGTTTTATTCCTGATGTGTGTTTCAGGTCTGGATATATATTCAAGTACACTGAGCAGCATGGCTTAATAAGTGTATATTCATCATACAACGCTGTACAGCAACACGTGTGTGTGTGTGTGTGTGTGTGTGTGTGTGTGTGTGTGTGTGTGTGTGTGTGTGTGTGTGTGTGTGTGTGTGTGTTGGAGTGTATCTACAGCAACCACAAACAGGTTAGAGTTAGGATTAGTGCTGTATTTACACCATGCCACAGCGGTGCAGGGGGAAGTGCTGCAGAATCACGACTCCAAGAGCCATGGTTTAGAGGAATATCGGAATATCCCATTGGTAATTAAAAAAGTAATATAACATAAACCCTTTTTCCAGGATAAGGAATATATCATATTTCCTTCTGAAACAGGGAATATGGCATATCCCAGTATTCCCAGAATAAGCAATGAAGTATATCCCAGTGTTTCCAAAATGGGGAATACAGTATATCCAATTGTTCCCAGGAACAGGAATATATTATATCCTAATTTTCCTGATATATAAAGAATATAAAACACTATTTCTGGAACAGAGAATATGGCACGTTTTTTAGGGAATAATGTATATTCCAGAGTTTCTATGATCAGGAATATAGTATATCTGACTTTTCCTGAAATAGAAAATAAAGGATATCCCAGTGTTTCTGAAAATGGAATATGATATGTTCCAGTATTCCCAAGATCAAGAATATAATATAGTACTTTTCCTGAAATAGATAAAATCTTAGTATTCCAGGATCAGGAATACAATACAATATCATATGTTGTTAAGTATTCTTGAAATCAGGAATGGAGTATATAATTATATTGCCCGTGTTTCCAAAATAGACAATATATAATATATCCTAATTTTCCCCAAATTGGCAAAGTAATATATATCCCATTCTTCCCAGAATAAGGAAGATACTATATTTACTATACTCATGTTTCATAAAAAGGAAATACAGCCAATGCCTTTTTTTTCAGAATAGGGAATATTGCATATACCAGTATTCGCAGGATCAGGAATATAGCATATCATATGAAGATGAATATTCTTAAAATCAGGAATATTGTATACTCCAGTGTTCCCACAATCAGGAGTATACGATATCCTAATATTCCTGAGATAAAGAATATATATATATCCCTGTGTTTCTGAAAAGGGGAATATAGCCCATAGGGAATATCCTAGTATTCCATGATCTGGAAAACAGTAGCAATTTCTTCATGACGAAGGCGTTTTTAAAATAGGGAATATAGTATAATCCAAATTTTCCCGTTATAAAATAGACAAATTCGTCTGAGAACATGCCATTGTATTCACTATACCAGTACTTCCATAACACAATATATAACCAGTGTTCCCAGTATAAGACACATAGAAGGATATGATATACAGAACATCTGGATGTATAGTTTATTCCATTGTTCAAGATGAGAAATTGAGCAGCGTTCCTAAAACAACTTCCAGATTCACCGTGACAAAAGACCAGGATGAAAAGCTAATGAAAAACAAACGCATAGCTGCAGGTAGTAGGGAGGCAACCACCCTTGAAGTAACCGTGGCAACGAACAAAAAAATGGAGGGATTCTGATTTTACTGATACTGGAGAATAAAACTAGACGTATCATGGAATGATTTTATTTTCATGTCATCCAGTTATGAGAACGTAATGTGTATTTAGCCGTGTCCCAGTATAATAATGAAAACACACACACACACACACACACACACACACACACACACACACACACATTTTATATAAATCTGTCAGTCAAGCCACTGATTCTGCTCCCTGTAGCACTTCCAAGCTGAATATACCTTGGAACAACCACAAAATCGAAGGCATTTTTCAGACTGGGGCACCACCTGACTGCAAATACATACACACACAGAAACCACAGAAGAAGAGGAAATGGCACAGGAGCCGGTGGTGACTGATCGCACCGCGAGCAAACGTGATAAAGCTGCAAACGTGTACAAACAACGCCTGGGGTCCATCGTTTAAATCCATCACAAAGAGCCTCGGGGCCAAACCACAAAGGCCACACCTTTGTCACAATGATTTGTTCGTCTTGAGTTTCTCTCATCGGGTGAATTCACAAAAAAAAAAAAAAAAAAGAAGACGAAGGATTTTTCCTTTTTTCATTAAGGAGATTTACATGTCGATATTTTTCTTGCTCACGAGAGCAGACTGCGTTCATATTCCTTACTTCCTAATATTTATAGTGCACTGAAGCACTGCTGGACTGAAACAAGTGTGTGTGATACTGAAAATCTTAATATCACACACACACACACACACACACACACACACACACACACACACAGGGGTCTGCATGACGGGTTCTGCTGGCTTGGTTTTAATTTCCTCCTTGAAATCGATTTTAAACTTCTGCATTGCACACACACACACACACACACACACACACACACACACACACACACACACACACACTCTTATGCATTTCATGTATTCCTGGAGGAGGTGGAGGAACACATAAGGAACCGATTATAGGGATCCATTTTATTGTTCACACTTGTTATTCTCTTCCATCTGTCCATCCCTCTATAAATCTCCCTACCCTTCCTTCCATGGTTTTCTCCCCCAAATCATCTGTCCATTCATCCATTCACTCATTCACCATCATTCTATTAAGCCATGTATCATTTGGTTCGACCAACCGTTCTATTAATCCATCCCTCTATCATCCATCTAGGCGTCCTTCCCGAATCCATCCATCTGTCCATTAATCCACTCTTCCACCATGTTGTTTTTAACCCAACCATCTAGCGATTGATTCTTTTTAACCATTCCTAACAGGTTTTTTTTTTTTTTTTTAACCCTCCATCCATCCATCTTCACATTCCTTGTTTTCAACACATGAGATCATCAGTGACTAAACAAAAAATCGACCTCTGATCATTAGAACTGTGTGTGTGTGTGTGTGTGTGTGTGTGTGTGTGTGTGTATCTCTGACATGAGCATTCTTTCTGATCCTGATTAAAAAGTTTGTGTGTGTGTGTGTGTGTGTGTGTGTGTGTGTGTGTGTGTGTGTGTGTGTGTGTTCAAATCGTTCTGTTGCCTTCATGTCCAATAAGAAGATTGAGTTTACAAGATCACCAGAGCATCTGTCCTCAGGCAACGTCAAAGCTTGACGGCGACCACACAGACTCCGGCTCGACCCAAGCACAACGGCGCCACCTACATCACACACACACACACACACACACACACACACACACACACACACACACACACACACACACACACACACACACACAGTTTTCAAACAGGCTTAAATACAAACAGAAGAACACACCTGACAGACAGACAGTGAGTGAGACAGACATACAGAGAGATGGACCAGATAGACAGTGAGACAAACAGACATACAGACAGACCTGACAGATTGAAAGACGGATCTAACAAACAGGTAGTGGGACAAATCACAAAAACAGTGAAACAGACTGTAAGACAGTTCTAACAGACTAAAAAGTCAGACAGATTGTGAGACAGACCAGACGGTCAGACAGAATGTGAGACAGACCAGACAAATCAGAGAGACAGACCTTATTGTAAATTTGTTCAGTACTTCATGCAATTGTTATTTATATATATATATATATTTATATTTAATTTATTTTATAGTATTATTTATTAAAGAACAGAGTGAAGTATTACGTACAAAAATATTGCTTTTCATCGTTTTTTTCCCCCTTTAGCCCCGCCTCAAATCTCTAATTTGCGAGCCAGAAGACATGCAGAGGCACAAGCGTCTTGACATTTCCAGGACATGACTGTATCTTGCTCAGGTACTACTTCATGCAATTATAAAACCTGGTCTGTCTCACCAATTTTCTCTCTTTATCAAGCCTTAAAGCAGAAGCGTGTGTCTGTGTGTGTGTGTGTGTGTGTGTGTGTGTGTGTGTGTGAGGTGCAAAAATGTGTTTTTCTTCTTGACTTTTCTTCAGCACACAGTTTGCATTCTTACTCTGTAATCACTGTGCCGATGCAATAATAGAAAGGTGACACTATTAACAGCAGGTCAGTTCATCACACACACACACACACACACACACACACACACACACACACACACACACACACACACACACACACACACACACACACACACACACACACACACACACACACACACACACACACACAGACAGACAATTGAAAATTGGTGAAACAGACCAGACAGTGAGACTGAACAATAGAGAAACAGAGACACAGACAGAGAGACACAGTGAGACAGAGAGACGGATAAGCAGACAGACAGACAGGCAGTCAGAAAGACAGACAGACAGACAGACAGACAGACAGACAGACAGACAGACAGAGCTCGCTCGAGAGAGAAAGACAGTCAGACAGGGAGAAAGCAAGACAGACAGAAAGAGAGAGAGAGAGAGAGAGAGAGAGAGAGAGAGAGAGAGAGAGAGAGAGAGAGAGAGAGACAGACAGATGGGCAAAGAGACAGACAAAGGGACAGAAAGACAAAAAGACAGACCTGAGTCCACTCATTGGTCTGCGGGTCGTACGCCTCCACAGTGTTGAGATAGACCTGTCCATCGTATCCTCCCACAGCGTACAGTCGGTCCCCGAGTAAACAGACCCCCACAGCGTCCCTGCTGACGCTCATCGGAGCCACAGCCGTCCACGTGTCTGTCTTCGGATCAAACCTGCAAAAGAGGCGGCGCTTCAGTCACATCAGAAATAAGCAACATTTTCTACATATGTGAATCTTAGACAAACCAGAGAATCCACTTCTCCAACACACACACACACACACACACACACACACACACACACACACACACACACACACACCATTTCTAATATATCTCATGCACACAATACGTTATGCAGGTCCCAGGACACGTGGAATGAAATATTAAATAACAGCATTTCTGCCACCTGCGTGACCTTTGACCCCTCACCTCTCGACGCAGTCGGACAGACGGGAAGCGAGACTGGACGCCGGGGCGTCGTGGCCCCCGATGGCGTACAGGAAGCCGTTCCAGGTTGCCACGCCAACGCCGCCTCTGCGCTTGGCCATGGGAGAGCATGCGCTCCATTTATTAGTGTGAGGATCGAAACACTCGACTGACTTCAGACACGAGCTTCCATCCCTTCCTCCTACTGCATACAGCCTACAGAGAGAGAGAGAGAGGGAGAGGGAGAGGGAGAGAGAGAGAGAGAGAGAAAGAGAGGGAGAGAGAGAGAGAGAGAGAGAGAGGGAGGGAAGGGGGACATTGACAGATTAAAAGAGAAAAGTAGGAGAAGACAGAGTGAGATGAAGAGAAAAAAATAGACATTTTGTGATTATGTGTTCTTATCTGGAATTTTCCTTCTGTGTATGTGTGTGTGTGTGTGTGTGTGTGTGTGTGTGTGTGTGTGTGTGTATGTGTGTGAGAACACACTTGCTGTTAAGCACGGCCACGCCCACTGTGCTCCGGGGAGTGGCCATGGATGCAACAAAGCTCCACTGGCGGGCCTGAGGGTCCCAGCGCTCCACTGTGCTCAGGTAACTCCAACCATCATGACCTCCTACTGCATACATGGGTCCTTCTAACACTGCTACACCTACACACACACACACACACACACACACACACACACACACACACACACACACCAGAAAATATACTATATAAATGTATAATTACAACCACAAAAAAGTTTCTATACATCCAGACACACGACCCACATTAACATGAACCCTAGCGTCCTGTCACACACACACACACACACACACACACACACACACACACACACACACACACACACACACACACACACACACACACAGGTCATGGTTTTACCCAGTCCATGGCGGTGTGTGGCCATTGGAGGCATGACGCTCCACGTGTTGCTGCGCGGGTTGTAACACTCAACCGTGTTGAGGGTCTTAAGGCCGTCACGGCCGCCCACCACGTACAGCCGCTGCTCGATGACGGCGACACCGAACTGCAGTCTCCGCCCACTCAACGCGCCCACCTGCCGCCACGTGTCCCTTCGCACGCAGTACTGCTCCATGCTCGTCGCTCCTGGAGAGAAAGCGCGTCTAGACTGAAGTGTCCAGACACAGTGCTGATGTTTCTGCTAAACAATAATAAAAGGTTTACCCTTGGTGGCGTCCATGCCCCCGACCGCGAACAGCGTCCCCACGGTGGCCTTCCTCGGACGCGTCCTGGGGCTCTGCAGCAGCGGCCGGCGCTCGGGGAGCAGGTGGTACTTCATGGCCTCCATGACCAAACGCTGGCACTCGACGCTGTCTCTCAGTAGTACGTTGGCCTCCATGTCTGCTAGGAACTATAAACACACACACACACACACACACAACATGCAGTTACTCATAAACCCTGAGCAGCCGTATAAGTCTTCGTTTCACACACCGTCATGATCCAGCAGATGGGAGACGTTTTAATGAGACAAGCCGCGGCTCCGTGTTCTAATCTCACAGTAATGAAGTCTAATCCCCACCCACAGAGACGGTCCGTTAACACACACACACACATACAGACACACACACACACACGCACAAACTTCTTGGCCAAAAAATTCATCAAACCCTGGCAGGATTCCGCTCCTGAAGCTCCGCCCCCAGCACCACTTCACACTCATAAGATTGTCACAGGAGTGACTGCGAGATTGATAGACGTGTGAGTGATTAACAAATAAATAGATGAAAGGATGGATAGATTAATGAATGGATGGACGGTCTAGTGCCAAGCTTTTTTTTTGTTTGATGGATGGATGGATGGATGGATGGATGGATGGATGGATGGATGGATGGATGGATGGATGGATGGATGGATGGATGGATGGATGGATGGATGGATGGATGGATGGGAAGGTGATAGTCAGACTGGGCTGTGATGGCTGGATGGATGGATGGATGGATGGGAAAGTGATAGTCAAACTGGGCTATGTGACGGCTGGATGGATGGATGGATGGTTGGAAAAGTGATAGTCAGACTGGGTTATGTGATGGCTGGATGGATGGCTGGATGGATGGATGGATTGATGGAAAAGTGATAGTCAGACTGGGCTATGTGACGGCTGGATGGATGGATGAATGTGAAAGTGATAGACTGGGCTATGTGATGGCTGGATGGATGAATGGATGATGGGATGAATTGATGGATGGATGGATGGATGGATGGATGGATGGATGGATGGATGGATGGATGGATGACATCGTGACACTTGAACTGAAAGAAATCCACCAAGAAGGAGTACATCGATCTGAGTAAGTCCAGGCACCACAATCTCTAAAGATGACAACAGGCTGGCAGCAAAAAGAGTGGGAGAGTGGAGAGAGAGAGATATGTTTTAGTCACTCTTCCCCTGTGGGTGGTTCTTTTTCTTACACTTTTTAAAATAACTACAGTGGGTAAAGTAGTTATTAAAAAGAGAACTACGGTAAAATATTCGACAGCACATTTCAGAAACTATAAGCACAGAGCACCGCGGTAACTTTTTCAGATTTCCATCTTTTTGCGTCTTGTTTAAATGCACCATCTCTAAACTGCAGTGTTATTAAATCCATCAGGTACATAACCCTAGCTCAAGCCACACCGTCGTTCCTCAGCTATCCCTCCATCCATCTTCGCTTTCATTCCCATTCATCCTGTCATCCATCACAGCCACCCACTCTTACTTTCCTCCTATTTCCTTTATTATTTCTTCTTCTTCTTCTTTTTAAATTCCAACATGTTTTTGGTGTTAAGCCGCACCGCTGTGGAGATCTGTGGAAGGGATCTATCTAATATCATATTTCATCAGGAAGAAGGCAGATCCGGCCCGGGGACTGAGAGAAATCCGTTCCAGGAGCAGGATGAAAGAGACTGCAATTTCCATTTAGATTAGACAGAACGGCTGTAGCGAATCAATGCCTCTTTGGAAAACAAATTTAAATATTGTCTCTGCTTCTTCCCGTCTCGATCACAATCTGCAGCCGAACAACTTTTACAGGACAGAAAGACAGAAAAAAGATGAAGGTGAAGGAAATGTGTAAGATAAAATATGTGCTGGCAGGAAAGAGAAGTTGATTAGAGATTGCGGTGTGGGATGGATGGATGGATGGATGGATGGATGGATGGATGGATGGATGGATGGATGGATGGATGGATGGATGGATGGATGGATGGATGGATGGATGGATGGATGGATGGATGGATGGATGGAGGGAGAGATAAATGGATGGATAGATGGATGGATAGATGGATGGATGGATCAGTGATGGGCAGGCTAAGCTATGTGACGGATGGATGGATGGATGGATGGATCAGTGATGGGCAGGCTGAGCTATGTGAGGAATGGATGGATGGATGGATCAAGAAAGAGATGAATGGATGGATGGATCAAGGAAGAGAAGGATGGATGGATCAAGGGAGAGATAAATGGATGGATGGATGGATGGATGGATGGATGGATGGATGGATGGATGGATGGATCAGTGATGGACAGGCTGAGCTATGTGAGGGATGAATGGATGGATGGATCAGTGATGGACAGGCTGAGCTATGTGAGGGATGGATGGGTGGATGGATGGATGGATCAAGAGAGAGATGAATTATTGGATCAAGGAAGAGATGGATGGATCAGTAATGGACAGGCTGAGCTATGTGAGGGATGGATGGATGAAAGGATGGATGGATCAGTGATGGACAGGCTGAGCTATGTGAGGGATGGATGGATGGATGAAAGGATGGATGGATCAGTGATGGACAGGCTGAGCTATGTGAGGGATGGATGGATGAATGGATTGATGGATCAAGAGAGAGATGGATTATTGGATCAAGGAAGAGATTGGATGGATCAGTAATGGACAGGCTGAGCTATGTGAGGGATGGATGGATGGATGGATGAAAGGATGGATGGATGGATCAGTGATAGGCAGGCTGAGCTATCTGAGGGATGGATGGATGGGTGGATGGATAGATGGATGGATGGATGGATGCAGTCATACAATTTTTACAGGACAGAAAGGCAGATGAGAGACGGAGGTGAGAGATTGCGCGAGATGAAATGCACTGGCAGGAAAGAGAAGATGATTAGAGAGAAAATAACACCAGGAGCATCATTACGACAAGAATCTGAGAAACGGGGCCTCAGAGGTGTAGAACAAAGTGTAGAAGCCTGAAAAAGCTTGAACTAGACAAACAAAAATAAGTTAGCAAGAGAAAGTCATTTATTTTAATAGGCACATTCCCATAAGGCCTCACTGCAGTGTGTGTGTGTTTGTGTGTATGTGTGTGTGTGGTGCGGCGGGTAGATGAATCCACAGAGCAGAAGTTGATGCTCGAGGCGGTTTGTGTGTGTGTGGGAGTGTGTGTATAAATAAAAAGAGCGTGAAGAGAAACATCCTCTCTCAGTAAACCCAGACCCTCTCCTGATTCTGGCATCACACAGACTTCAGTGAGCTCCTGCACGGAGATACAAGCTGCAAATTACACGCCAAAACAAGACCTGTGTATAATGCATGAGTCTGACTGAAGTGGGGGAGGGGGGAACTGGTGAGCAGATCAACACCAGAAGTGATATGATGGAGCGAGTGACTGATGGAGTGCTTTGGTCATGTGGTGACTGGAACATTGGTGATTGATGGAAATTCATGGTGTGACATTTCGGAATGATGAATGAATGGATGGGACTATAATCAGATTTGTCCTTGTAAGTGATGGATGGATGAATGGAACACAAATTGAAGGACACCATATTTGGTCTATTGGATGGATGGATGGATGGATGGATGGATGGATGGATGGATGGATGGATGGATGGATGGATGGATGGATGGATGGATGGATGGAAAGATCAAGGGATGAATGGAAAGATCAAGGGATGAATGGATGGATGGATGGAACACAAATTGAAGGACAACATATTTGGTCTATTGGATGGATGGATGGATGGATGGATGGATGGATGGATGGATGGATGGATGGATGGATCGATCGATCAAGGGATGGATGGATGGATGGAACACAAATTCAAGGACAACATATTTGGTCTATTGGATGGATGGATGGATAGATGGATGGATGAATGGATGAATCACAAGTTGAAGGACAAAATATTTAGTCTATTGGATGGATGGATGGATGGATGGATGGATGGATGGATGGATGGATGGATGGATGGATGGATGGATGGATGGATGGATGGATAGATAGATAGATAGATAGATAGATAGATAGATAGATAGATAGATAGATAGATAGATAGATCAAGGGATAGATAAATGGATGGATGGATGGATGGATGGAAGGAACCACTGGCTCAATGTAAGGGAAAGAAGTTTCTTTTCTAGCAGGTGGGTATTTGTTATGGACAGAGAGATAGACGAACTGGTTAAAAGACAGACGAGTCTGTAAATAATGAATAGATGGATGGACAGATGGATAAACGAATGCATCCATGTCCTATACGCAGATAAGAAAGCGTGAGCTGTGGACTGCAGACTGACCTGGGGTTTGAGCAGAGGCAGGCGGACGTGTTGAAGCAGTGAAGGCAGCTGTGCTTGGCGGCTGGCAGGATCGTAGCGTACCCAGCTGAGCAGCGCCGACACCACCGTCTCCTCGTCCGGAACGTTCATATCATCTGAAACCAGGAGCTTCTCCACCTCACACGCTGGGAGCAACAGAAACTCCTGATTCTTCATCACACCCAGGAAGTGTTCCTGAAGAGAAAGAAATGCCTGAGGTCAGACGTTACAGAGATACGCGGTAAACTGGTCAGCGTGTTTTCTCTAGAATACACGTCACCTGTGAGCTCGAAATTAATAATACATGCAAGTGATGGATGGATGGATGGATGGATGGATGGATGGATGGATGGATGAAATTATTTAGTCTATGTGAGGAATATATGGATGGATGGATGGATGGATGGAGATACTGTGTTAGATTCTATTTTTGTACTAAAGAGTTATTTTATAATCTCGGAATTGTTTCTTAAATTTAGCCAAATGACAGGAATGAGAGAGAGAGAGAGAGAGAGAGAGAGAGAGAGAGAGAGAGAGAGAGAGAGAGAGAGAGAGAGAGAACTTAAAGACTCTAAAGCAGTAGAAATGGAACATCGGATAGAAATTGAGGCAGGATTTCCGGATGGTCTCCATGACAACTCTCCAGCTGTAACCATAGGCGAGCTATTATGGGATGGGATTTTGGGAGCAAGCGATCCTCAGGGACGGAGACACATGAGACGAGGGGACACAGACCCCAGGGTTTCTCCAGGGGAACAGCAGTGTGACCAATTAAACACACACACACTTTTCTTTGCACAGTGTGTGTGTGTGTGTGTGTGTGTGTATAGGGGAAGTGTTTGGGTATAATTAACCACGGAGGAGGATAAATTCTTCAGGAAGTGGACGGGGCACAGAGGAAAATAGTATGAAAGTAACACACACACAGACACTCAGACAAACACACACACACACACTCCCTTCGCGTCAATAAAGTCTACTGCTGCGGAATAGTTTCCCACAGAGTACAGTGTCGTAAAAAAGAAAAAGGATCGATAATAAAAATAAAACTCTTTTCACTTAAACTCACTGCTGCTATGGTACGCGCGCGCGCGTGTGTGTGTGTGTGTGTGTGTGTGTGTAAACGTAAGTGTACCATGGTGTAGTTCTGAGCCACTTTGTGCAGGTCCTGGCAGCCCTGGGCGTCTGCAAACGAGCGGATTCCCAGACAGTTGGATGGATGGAGCTGCTTCATCAGGTAGCTACAGCAGGCCTGAACCACAGCCGAGAGCTGCAGCAAACACGCCGCCGAGAGCAGAGACTCGATCGTGTCCTCTCTCAACTCCAACCGCCCTGAGAGAGAGAGAGGGAGAGAGAGAGAGGGAGTAGAGGGAGAGGGAGAGAGACAGAGTGAAGAGAGAGAGAGGGAGAGAGAGAGAGAGAGAGAGAGAGAGAGAGAGAGAGAGAGGGAGAGGGAGAGACAGAGTGAAGAGAGAGAGAGGGAGAGACAGAGTGAAGAGAGAGAGAGGGAGGGAGAGAGAGAGAGAGAGAGGGAGAGAGAGAGAGGGAGAGACAGAGTGAAGAGAGAGAGAGGGAGAGACAGAGTGAAGAGAGAGAGAGGGAGAGAGAGAGAGAGAGAGAGGGAGAGAGAGAGAGGGAGAGACAGAGTGAAGAGAGAGAGAGGGAGAGACAGAGTAAAGAGAGAGAGAGGGAGAGAGAGAGAGAGAGAGAGAGAGAGAGAGAGGGAGAGACAGAGCGAAGAGAGAGAGAGGGAGAGACAGAGTAAAGAGAGAGAGAGGGAGAGAGAGAGAGAGAGAGAGAGAGAAAGAGAGGGAGAGACAGAGTGAGAGACAGAGTGAAGAGAGAGAGAGAGAGAGAGAGAGAGAGAGAGAGAGAGAGAGAGAGGGTGAAGGGAGAGAGAGAGAGAGAGAGAGAGAAAGTCAGTGCTTTTCAATGATGCAATAATCAGTACAGTTTCCAGTCTGCAGATTTTAGAAAACTCCTGTACCTGTGTATGCATACTGCACCAAAACCCATAATGCATCTGGGTCCACTTCCTCCATCTTCACCTCCTCCTGTTTGGCTTCCCGGACATCACTGGTGAACATGGCTGCAAAGTAATCTGACACAGAGGACAAGACTAACCTACAAGGAGAGAGAGAGAGAGAGAGAGAGAGAGAGAGAGAGAGAGAGAGAGAGAGAGAGAGAGAGAGAGAGAGAGAGAGAGAGAGAGAGAGAGAGAGAGATTTATCATTCACCTGTTTTTAATATAATTAAAGAACACACACACACACACACACACACACACACACAGACATTTTCCATCAGACTTTTCCAGACTCAAATACACAGAACTCAAGATTTTTAAGATCTGGAATAATGATAAATATTAATTTGAAAAGCGAATAGGGCAATTCTCATTTTTCAATACTCAGTGTTCTTTTTTTTCTATCCAGACCTGGAAATCTCCCAAATCAAGTTCCATACGGTTCCAAAATGCATAGGGACCCTGATAGAAGCCCCGCCTTTTTATTGGAACACAATTCCAATGTCAGAATTCAGATATAATCACACACACACACACACACACACACACACACACACACACACACACACACACAGTTTCCAGCTTCAAATCTATTAATCTGATGAGTTCAGACAGAACAATTATTAATGATTGCGGTTTTAAAAAAAAACACAGTTGCACGGATGTGTGTGTGTGTGTGTGTGTGTGTGTGTGTGTGTGTGTGTGTGTGTGTGTGTGTCAGCAGATGATATATTGCATGTGTCCATGGTTCTGTTCTGTTGTCCTGAGTGCTGAAATGAAGCTGGAGAGAGACGGCTTTGTATTGAAACTGCATTAAGAGTGTAATAAATCAGTCAATAGCTCAGTAATGGGAACCACAATCCAGCTGTTCCAGACGTTTCATTATTAATTCATCCATCCATTCATTTATCCGTTCCTCCATCCACTGCACGGTGGAATAACACAATCCACTGTAGTGTCGTAGCAGTTTACAATACACGAGTGAGTGCACATCCGTTCATATTTTCATACATTAATCCATCCCTCTATACATCCATTTGTCTATCTACACCTCCATCCCTCCATCCACTGCACAATAGAATAACACAATCCACAATAGTGTCATACGAGTCTATAATACATAAGTATACTCATCCCTCCATCCATCTATTTATCTATCCATCGATTTGTCCATATATCCCTCCATCCACTGCATACTAGAATATCAATATAAGTTTCTATATTATATAAGAACATCCATCCATCCATCCGTCCACCCCTCCATCCATCGCTCCAGCTATCGCAAACTGGAAATACACTGCAATTCACTGCACTGTGTTATAAAAGTCTATACAACACTATAACATCCATCACACACACACTAGCATAACACAATCCACTCTAGTGTGTCATAACAGTCTATAAAACACATGACTAAATCCCTTCCTCCATCATCCCTCTATCCTCCCACTGCACACCAGAATAACACAAGTCCCTCTAGTGCATCATAACAGTCTATAATGCACAAATACAAAACCAAAAATAATGTAATGTAACCAAATGTACATCTCATGTTCCTGGGATAAGTATTGACTTTTTTCTCGTGCATGATGCAGCATGGAGTTTAGACTGTAGGGACCGCATTTCAGACTGTTCACTGCATCCAGAAGATTTTACAGAAATGTATTATTAGCAACGATTAAATGATTAGGATCAAATAAATCCTAAATTCGGCTCGAATGTGTTTTTATTTGTAAAAAAATATTTATTTTAGAGTGACACATTAAGGTTTTCACGAAATATTGCTTTTTTTATATATATAAAATATATATATATATATATATATATATATATATATATATATATATATATATATATATATATATATAAATAAACCATTAGTGCTGCCAAAATTAACAGGTTGATAATTTATTTTAACGGCACTAATTTTAACGCGCATCTTTTTTTGACTTTTTTATTAAAAATATAAATAAATATCTAAGAGGTGAAATTCAAACCTTCCTTTACTCAGATGTTTACATGAAAAAGGTTTTTCGCTCGCTCAACATTTGTTTTACTGTCTCGAATCGGGCACCAGAATCCGCCATGGTGCGCACATCCGTCATTTAAAACCGTCCGTGTGGAAACATGGCAACGGTTCCGTTTTGGTGTCCTGATGATTCACGTGATTTTAAAACGTTTACAAGAATATTTAGTCTGTAATAATAAACATATATTTGATTTTTACATTACATTTGCATATCATTTGCATACATTTGCATATGTGTCCATACCTATGTTGATTAGAGTTTTAAAAACGTAAAAAGCATTAATGTAAGGTCATATAGAACAAAGAAAAATGTGCGATTAGGTTGTAATAAATTGTGAGTGAACTCACGACCATCATGCGATTAATCGCGATTAAATATTTGTGTGTGTGTGTGTGTGTGCGCAAGTAAACCCCATAAACACCTTTCTACATTCTCAGAACAGGCCCATAACTGTAAATATTTGAGCGATGGAATGATTGATAAAAACGCATGGTAGATGTGCAGGCCTGTGTACAGTAATCCAGTGATCCAGTGGATCATCTCAGGCTGAAGAAGGAAAAACGAAGGCGTTTAACCGAAGCGCTGTTTAATGAAGTAACAGCTTCTGACTGGCGAGA
>NC_139600.1:15443075-15475575 GCF_946808225.1 Silurus aristotelis | reverse complement strand
CATACGCTCAACACTTTACACTCGCCACTTTACGCTCATACGCTCAACACTTTACACTCGCCACTTTACGCTCATACGCTCAACACTTTACACTCGCCACTTTACGCTCATACGCTCAACACTTTACACTCACCACTTTACGCTCATACGCTCAACACTTTACACTCGCCACTTTACGCTCATACGCTCAACACTTTACACTCGCCACTTTACGCTCATACGCTCAACACTTTACACTTGCCACTTTACGCTCATACGCTCGCCACTTTACACTCATATACTCACTACTTTATGCTCATATGCTCAACACTTTACAATCATATACTCAACACTTTACACTTTCACCCATGCGTGCGTGCACACACACACACACACACACAGCTCTTACATTTACTACTTTTACCCTCAAACACACACACACCTCACATTTACTACTTTTAGCCTCACACTCACACACTTCCGGTATAGAGGTGGTGATTGTGTGTGTGTGTGTGTGTGTGTTACTTCTCAGACACTCCAGAACTCTGTAAAGGAGTGTAACCGTAACAATCGCCACGTCAGGAAGGAAACACCGCAAACTTACACACACAGCGCGCGCAGACACACACACACACACACACACACACAAACACACACACTCGACTCTTTATACACCACTGCTTGAGAAATGTAACATGCATGTTGTTCTATCATCTTGTTATACAGCGGTTCCCTCACACACACGGGTGTGTGTGTGTTTGGTGGGGGGGGGGGGGAATTGAAAACATCTGGAGCGGATGTTTACGCAAAATAAGAGAAAAAAAAGCTCAAGTAGTTTGAGTAACACGTTACCCTATGTATGTGTGTGTGTTGTTTTTTGTTTTGTTTTACCTGCACGAGCTCGACTCGCTCTCGGCGTTGTCGTTGCTCGCGCCGGTGTCCGCGTTATTGTTTTTCTCGTCGTCGCTCGCGCCTCCGCTGCCGCACAGCCCGGTGCTCTCGCGCGTCACGTCGGAAGACGGAGAAGTGAACGCGGCGCTTCTGCACTCCTGCTGACTCGCGGAGCGATGAGGAGGAGGAGGGAGATGAGGAAGAGGAAGAAGAGGAGGACACGAAGAGGAGGCGCTCAACTTTATTCGGGTGTCGCTGACCAGCGAGGACGCGCACGCCGGGGGCGAGCTTCCGGGCGCACAGCTCTGCTGATGGTGACGGTGCAGGTCGCCGGTTCTGGAGAGAAGCTGCTCCACCAGGGGCTCCTGCTCCTGCTGTGCTTGATGATGATGCGCACCGGGAGGCGGAGACGTCGCGTGGCCGAACCAGCGCCAGCGGATGCGCAGGATCTGCTTCACGTCAAAGTCTTTCCTACCCGGGGCCGACATTCCCGAGACTCCCGAGGCGCGCGCGGCAGGAGGAACCAGGGAGAAGAACCGGAGGAGGAACCAGAGGAGGCGCGCGAGAGAAATAGGAAGAGGACAGACGGAGACGCCGTGGACGCGTGGTGGTCGATGGAGGAGCGCGCGCCAACTGTAACTCGAGAGCGCTGCTGGCGAGGATCGTGGACACACACACACAAACACACACACACACACACACACACACACACCCCTCTCCCTATTTCTCTCTCGGACAATTTAGTTCAGTTCAAAATAGATGGAGAGTAGATCAAACACACACACACAAACACACACACACACACACACACACACACACACGGTCCCTCTTTCTCGGACAATTAAGTTAAAAATACACGGAGAGGAGGTAAAACACACACACACACACACACACACACACACACACACCCTCTTTCTCTCTCTCTCTCTCTCTCTCTCTCTCTCTCTCTCTCTCTCTCTCTCTCACACACACACACTCACAATATGTTTTCTGGTCTGCAATGCAGTACCTGTTACTATTATAATAACCATCAGTTTATCAGGTATACACCAGCACTGAATACTGATCCAAAACACACACACAGACACACAGACACAGACACACACACACACACACACACACACACACACACACACACACACTAACAGTATTAGATTCATTGCCCTTCCTGAACAGATTTGCCCCCTCTTTCAAAGGCCAGACCCATTGATTGGGACCAATCAATGAGCTCCTGAACACCAGTAACACACACACACACACACACACAAACACACACCATTCCATATAGATTTCTGCTTTTAAGCATGGTAAGATGCACACGCGCACACACACCTCTGCACTTCTGCTAACCCTCTGACCCAGTACATCTACACCATATAGTTTCACTGTGCAGTGTGTGTGTGGATGTGTGTGTGTGTGTGTGTGTGTGTGTGTGTTTGTGTAAGGGTTTGATAGACAGAGAAAAAGAAGACATAAACAGACAGAAGGAGGGAGACAGATGGACAGAGGAGGAGAGAGAGAGGAGAGAGCGAGAGCGTGTGTGTGTGTGTGTGTGTGTGTGTGTGTGTAATTGAACCTGTCTAACATTGCAGATGGAATGCATTTGCCTACCATCCATGGCAACTGTACAACCATCTTTCTGTGTGTGTGCGTGTCTGTGTGTGTAATTAAGAGAGTATCGTTTGTGTGACCAGGTGCTACCAGTGTAACCATGGCGACCAGCACCATGATCACCATGGGAGGCTTACTAATACAGTGTCATTATAGTGCTACACCTGTGTGTGTGTGTGTGTTTCACATATAAAGAAGGAAAGATGGAGAAAGACAGATGGACAGACAAAGAGATAGGAGAGAGAGAGTGTGTGTGTGTGTGTGTGTGTGTGTGTGTGTGTGTGTGTGTGTGTGTGTGATGTCCAGTACATGTGGTTTTGATACATATTTAACTCGATGGACGTAAAGTCATCCGGGAGATAAAAGCTGAGAGGTGAGAGAGGGAGACAGGGAGAAGCTCAACAAACGAGAAACACAGACATTGAGGAAAATATAGAGAAAGAGGAGGAGGGGAGGAGAGAGAGAGAGAGAGAGAGAGAGAGAGAGAGAGAGAGAGAGAGAGAGAGAGAGGAGGGGATGAGCTGATAGAGAGAAGAGATGGAGATGAAAAAAGAGATGAAATGATAGTTAAAATGACCTAGAGATGAAATTATAGAAAGATTATAGAGAGATGAAATGATGGAGAGATGAGATGACAGGAAGAGGAAATGATGGAGGGATGATATAATGGAGAGATAAAGTTAACCTTGAGGAAATTACAGGCAAGAAAAGCTCTGGTTTTATTTGGCCTCCCATAACAGTGTGTGTGTGTGTGTGTGTGTGTGTGTGTGTGTGTGTGTGTGTGTGTGTGTGAACACTCTTTCTTTTCAGGATTATTAGGTAGACTAAGTTATTGCATGACTCAGCAGTGATTCAACACACACACACACACACACACACACACACACACACACACACACACACACACACACACACACACACACACACACAGAGAGAAAAATGTAATCAGTAAGAAATTGAAAACGGAGATATTCAGATTCCATGCATTCTCTCTCTCTCTCTCTCTCTTTATTTCCTCTCCTACTTGTTCCCTCTTTTTGTCTCTCACTCACTTTCTCTCTCATTTCCTGTCAATCATATTCTCTAATTCTTATTTCCTTTCTCAACCCATTCTTTCTCTCACTCCCTCTCAGTCCTTTGTCACTTCCTCCCTCGTTCTTTCTCTCCCGCTATTTTTTACTCTCTCAATCCTTTTCACTGTCTTTCTCTTATTTTATCTATTAATCCCTTTCTCTCCCTCTTTCTCATTTATATTGTCTTACTCTTTTTTTTAATCTCTCTTAATCCCCTTTCTCCCTCTTTTTCCATCCCCCTCTCACTCCATTTTTCTCCATCTCTTTCCTTTTTCTCTCAATCCCTTTCTTTTTCCTTTAATACTTTATTTCTTTTTCATTTCCTTCCTCGATCTCTTACTCTCCCTGTTCCATTTCCTCTCTCAATCTCAATTCCTTTCTCTCCCTCTCTTTCTCTCTCCCTCAGTGTGATAATTACACACGGGCAAGGGCGTCTGCTAATACTGTGTGTGCGTAGTGCGTGTGTTTAGTGTGCGCAGATGTATGTAGTGCATGTGTGTAGTGTGTGTGTAGTATGTGTAGTGCACATGTATGTAGTGTGTATGTAGTGTGTAGTGTGTGTGTGTATTATAATAACCCCACCCACACTTCTGTGAAGATGTGCCACTAGATTTTTTGTGTAAGATTCGTTCAGCTACGAAGGTGTTAGTAAAATCAGGTACTGATGCAGATGAGAAGGTGAGAAGTTTCCTGGGGTGCAGTCAATGTTCACATTTATCCCAATAGTGATGGAGCTCTATAGCAGGAGATCTTCCACATCTACCAGCTCATGTAAAGCAGATGTTAGTGGAGCTGGCTTTGTGCTCAAATGTCACGCTGGAACAGGTTTTGGGTTTATTATAATAATAATAATTATTATAATAATAATAATAATAATAATAATAATATTATACTTCCCCCTGAAACACACTTGAGTCCAATTCAGGGTTTTGGATAGCCCTCGAGATTTCCAATATATCACGCTGGGCCAGGAATCGGTTCTCTGCTACGTTCCTAGGCTCAGAAACAAACTCGCCCATCCATTAGTTTTCCACGCCACTCACCCAGAGGATTCAGAGGAGCGAGCCGAGGAACACCCTGGCTGAGGTACCTACCTTTCAATCACCCATACACAGCACAAGATTTCAAATCGCCCCTCAATCCTACAGCGCATGTCTTCAGACCGGACGGAGGAAACCAACGACGCACTGAAACCCACCCACACACGATTGACTCAGAATGTGAACCTCGCTTTGGGTTTTATAGGTTTCATGGGTGGAAACTGACATTTAAGAAGATGTGGGTGTGCAAATAGGCTGATGAAAATAAGCCAGGTGAATGTGTGAAACTGTGGGAAGACAAGACGTGAAAAGAAAACGCCTGAGCGCAACGTCACACCATTCAGCAAGTCCATACTATATTAGCAAAACTAGCCGGCTATGTGTGTATGTTATGCTAAGGCACTTTACAGCTTTTTTCCAAGCTAGCAAGTTTTCTCAGGACTGTACAAGCTGGCTATTGACGCTATTTATTCGTCCAAAGTTTTAGCCATGTAGCGCAGGGGAGTGTGTGAGCGTGTGTGTGTGTGTGTGTGTGTGTGTGTGTGTGTGTGTGCCAGGAGACATATCGATCGTGACAAGAGTCAAGGAGTTTAATTCACCTATTATGGTTTATAGCCTCGTCAAACAGTACACACGGGAGCACCATGCAAGTCCACACACACCACACACACACAAACACACTTGAACGTTGTTCCGTTGCGTTTTTTCTTAATAGCTCTCTTTCCTGTCAGGAAGGAGATAAAAGAGCGGGAGGGTCATTTCTGAGGTAAACACAAAAATAATAATATAAATAAACTCCTGAAAGACCTTTATCTTATCTGAGACCTCTCTTATCTCCATCACAAACCAACCTGCTGAATTATTGATGAAAACCTGGCGCTTGCCTCCTCCTCTGACAAACCACCAGTTTAGGAGATATATACGGTACAATCTGGCCAGGTTTAAAGCTTTCATCACACACACACACACACACACACACACACAGACACACACACACAGAATTTTTACACAAAAAGTAAAAAATGCATTCTGCTAGCTTCTAGTCAGCACTATGCTAGGACACTAGCAGGAGATGAAATGCAAGGTGACTTCAAGGTGACTTACTTTCTTTCACAGTTCTTTCACAAAACTAATAACCAATCGGAATGTTTTTTTTTTAACGCCGTATCGAAAACAAATATAAAAAAATGACAGCATACAAGACCACCAAACAACGTAGCCTGCTAAACAAAGCCAAGCCCTTATGCTAGTTAGCGAACGTTTCGTCCTCTAGATTGTTTTTGTGTAAATCTTGTAACCGTATAAATTGTTTCTCGTTCACTTATGTAAATTGTTTCTGTACTTCGTGTTTGTTTAAGCCCCGCCTCTGCCCGACCTCTGCGGTAGCGTGAAGCATGTGATTGGTTGGAGCATTGGCGCTGAGAGAGCGCTAACGATTCTGAACCAACTGGTGACTGTGTTCGTGAACTAACGAAACAAACAAATATTACCAAGAGAAAAGGGGGTGGAGCCATGCTAATAAAGAGAGTGTAGACATTTTTTTCCCCCCCAAACTTGAAAAATGGCCCAAATGTTTTGGGACACCTGCCGTTTCTGCCCATATGTGGTTCTTCCCCAAACTGTTCCCAAAAAACTCTGAGGCTGTATTAAACTGTATTAAACGTCTTTTCCCAGTTCACAACCCGTGCACAAAGCCAGCTCCCTGAAGATCTGCTTTCCATTGATTGGAAGATCTCCATCCCTATTGAACACCTTTGAATTAAATTGTTCATGCTGACTGCACCCCAGGAACCTCCTCATTTCACCTACATGAGCATAATTCTCCATAAAAATCTAGAGGAACATCATCTTAAAAGAGTGGAGGACTAGCTGTGGAATGGAACGTTCATAAAGGAGCACATCCCGATCTTATCGGCAGGTGTCCACAAACTTTTGCCTGTATACTCTCCTTTGGAGATTCTACACTCCGTCATAATGAGTGTCTGAGTTAGAGGCACAAGTCTCCACAAGGTCAAACATAGGTCTATTAGGTTCTTGAAAAGGGTCTGAAATACACACACACACACACACACACACACACACACACACACACACACTTACACACAAATATCTGCCATAAGAGGAAAGCAGCAGATGAGCGATTACAGCCATAAAGATCTGCCATCAATTATTAAGTTCGCCCTGAGGACTGCATCATCACCGTGAACACCCAGCAGGTGGAGGGAAAAGGCCGAGCATAAATTTCAATCCAACATGCTGCCTCGGTGTGTGTGTGTGTGTGTGTGTGTGTGTGTGTGTGTGTGTGCTTTGAAAGAAAATTTGCTGCTCTGCCAATAAAAAAAGCCTGGTTTCAAACAACCCCCCCCCCCCCCCCACCTTTCCTCCATTCACGTTCCACCCTCCTAATTCTTCTTCCTTCATTTTCTTTTCTTTATTGAACACCTTTACCATGTCTATTTTTTCTGTACGAGACCTGAACCAATAAAAGAGATCCTCAACACTACGAGGAAACCACACGTGGAACGGAAATCTGCTTGAAAACGTGCATGGGACCAGCTGAACACGAAACATTGTCTGTTTCCTGTCTCGTCTGGTTTGTAGCCTGCTATCTCTGGGGACCAATTAAGCACGAGTCATCATGTAGAGCATAACGGCTGCACATCTGGCGGTAACAGGAGCAGCTGCGCCGAGTGAAAAGTTCCAGTAAGGACACGGAGCATTTTTAGACACTGTTTTCAAAGCGATGTCAGGAAACTCAGGTCAGAGCACAAGGTCAGTCATGATACAGCACCCCTAGAGCACAGAAGGCTAAACGCCTTGCTCAAGGGCCAAGAGTGGCAGCTTGAAGTGGCAGCTTGGAGTAAGTGGCAGCTTGGAGTAAGTGGCAGCGATTTGAACTCACAACCTTTGAATTTAAAGTCCAGTGGCTTAACTACTAAGCTACCACTTCCCTATGATATGAACACTGAATCCTGTTCCACATTCGTCCATACACATGAATTACAAATGCCTAATCAGAACCTTCAAGTCCCCACGAAACGGTCCAAGAGCCACGATACACGAGACGAGACTCACCTAGTAAAATAAACATCTTTAAATTCCCGACAGTCTAAAGGTCGGGAAAAAGAAACAGTGCAAAAAATATGCAGGGCCAAAAACACACAAATGAAATATTTTAGCTACTGTAGAGCAGGAGTCAAACTCCAGGGGGGCGGCATAAGACCAGCGCAAAATGAGCCAATTCTCTAGATATTAAAATGTTGCTGGTTATAAAGCCTTATTTATACACGTACTAAAACCTTTTGTTGTTGTTTTTGCTTTTAGAGGCACTTTAAAGTCAAAAAGGTTTTTTCGTTTATAATAAATTGCCTATAATATCCAAAAAAACAACAGGATTAAATAAGACTATTCTCATCACCACTGGCACTTTTCCTACCTGCTTCATGCTTTTATTTATTTGCATTATCTGAGGTGCTGTGAAACACCATACAAGCCCTGTCAAACGTTACCAAGTCCTTTATGGTTTTTGAGAGATGCGCATCTTCCTTTTGTTTTTATGCAAAAACAACAACAAGAACTTTCTTTCGGCTTCTCCGGTTAGGGGTCGCCACAGCGGATCCTCTGCATGTTTGATTTGGCACATGTTTTTACTAACATGCCCTTCCTAACGCAACCTTCCCCACTAAGACCTGACCGGGAATCGAACCCGGGCCGCAGCGGTAAGAGCGCCGCATCCTAACCACTAGACCACCAGGGAACCCGTTTGGTTCAATGCAACAAACTCTGTAATAAGTGAAGAAAGTTCTTTCAACAGATGAGTTATAATGGTTGGGGTTGTTTTGGAGCAGGGAATGTTGACCCCTTATTCCAGTAAGTGAAAGGAATCCTGAACCGGACACTTCAACACCATGCAGTTCTGTCTGGACTGTGGCTCATCGGAACCGATTTCACCGTACAGCAAAACGATGAGCCGAAGCGACAATACGTCCGAGCTCTGTAAGCGTTATTTAGTTTTTAGAGGGATATCTATCAGTGACCGACCTGCCCAGTCACTGCACCTGAATCCTACTGAACTGCTCTGAGATAAACAAGAAAAATCTCCAACTAGTGAAGAACATCTTTAGAGTTTTACAAGAGACACAGCAAAGTATTTCATCTGAAGTGTTTGAGAGTTTGTAAAGCTGTTCTTCTTGCCAATGAAAGATTCCTCACTGAAAATAAAGTGGAACATCTGGACCTTTAGATTTGTCAAATCCACAAAACTGTACAAGGAACAGGGTTTCTTGTATATGTGTCTCTTAATAAAACACACACAGTGTGTTGGGTGTTTCCACACTTTTCTCACAGTGTTCAGTATGTGGATGAAACTTATTCCTAATGGAGCATCCATTCAGTAAAAAAAAAAAAAGGAAATTGTTCAGTTGATTTGGATGCCTTGTGAGATACAAAACCAAACCAAAATACTTATATAAACCAAATCATGTATAAAACATCCAAGCAGTTAAATAAGTTCTTCACAAATCAATAGCACCATGTATCGATAATAAATAAAAAAATAAAAAATAAATAAAAAAAAAAAGAGGCCGCATTTGAAGCCGCGGGCTCGCCTGAGAATCGAGGCGGCGCTCGGAGCGCCACTCGCCGGCTGCCACACTTCCCCCGCACCGCCGTCACGAAGCGTATCTGCTCGGCTCCGCTTTCACGCTGCAAACGACAATAATGTTCACTCGAAGTGGGTTTAAAAGGAACAGGTTATGATCGGAAAAGCAGCTTACCTGGGTGTTATGTTGCGCTTTATTTTATGGTTTAAAAGTCATTTTTCGGTAGTCTGGGTGAAGTTGGCCGGAAAGTAACGCATCACGCGCGGTGAATAATAACACAGTGATGCAATGCTGGAGGGGTGGAAAGTGCATGCTACAAAGCGGGGACGCAAATGCAAAAAAAGAAATGGGGCGCGAAATTATAGGAAAAGTATATAAATATATAAATAAATAACACTAACGATACGTAATAAATAAAATAAAATAAAAAAAAAGACGTGAGTGCGCGCGCGCGTGCAACCTGCCACCGTGCATGCAGGTGCGCGCGCTGCAGGCGCTCATGAGGAAGCAACAATAAGCGCGTGTTTCTCTCGCTATGTGATTGTACAGAAGCAGAATGATTTCACAACTGCACAGGTGAAATGCATCAGTAAATCGATTCCAAAGTTGAAACGCCAAAACATGCATGCCATGTTTGCATGGAGAAGTTCTTGACATTGGATGCAATGTCATAAATCGACTGCATAAGAGCTTCAGTGATTGCATGGAGATGTTGCTCATGCTGAATGCTCTGCCATCAATCATCAACTGCACTAGAGCTTCAATGAATGCATGCCACGTGCAGATGGACTCCAAAGTGAAATAAAGTTCAAAACCTGCAAGCCATTTGCATGGAGATGTTCTCCGATATCTACTGCACTGCATCTAATAAGCTAAAATAGAAAATGGAAAGTAAACCTGTAACTCATGTTTACATGGAGATGTTCCTCATATCTCTATAGCGCAATTGCAGCTTTAGTTTAATTTTAACACCACATGAAGTTTGACTCCAAAGTGAAAAGTCGAACCTGCAACACATTTGCCTGGAGATGTTCCTCATATTGGATGCAATAGCATTAATCATCAACTGCACAACAGCTTTATTTAACATTAATTACATTTTTCAGACGCTCTTTTTGCAGAGAAACTTAGCTTAGGTGCCTTGTTCAAGGGCCCAGCTTGGTGGCAGCATGGTGGAACTGGGATTTAAACCCATGGCCCTCCAATCAGAAGTCCATTGAGCTATAACTTCCCTACTTAATAAATGCACACCACAAAAATATTCTCCAGTGTGAAAAGTCGAACCTGCAACCCATTTGCATGGAGATGTTCCTCATACTGGATACAAAGCCATAAATCATCATCAGCATTAATGAATACAGTGACATTGTTTTCTTAGCGTTCATGAGCTGTGCGGCAGAAACATACAATTCTCCCTTGAACTAGGAAACCCAAACCAGATCCAGCATGACATTTGTGCACAAAGCCAACTCTATGAAGATCTGCTTTCCATGGGTTGGAAGATTTTGTCGTTCATTTACAAATGAGAGCTGAATAAAATGAATTCTTCAACACTCTGCCCACAATGGAAACGTTATTTCTGCAGATCTGGGCTTTTATGTAGGTCATGTATTTCAGAACAATTCACAGTTGCATGAAATATTCATGAACAAAACATTTGATGCATGTTTTATAGCTATGTTATGGCTTTGTTTTCAGGTGCCTTCAAAGCATTACATTATCACTGACATGAGCAAAATCGCTACATCTGGCACGCAGTAGCACATATAATTCTGCATCTAAATAGAATGGAGTACAGTCTCGTGCTAGTCTCTGGAGTGATTTATGGAATGAGAAATCCTGAGCATGTGATGTTCTCTCTAAAACCACAGCCGGGCAGCTCCATCACCTTCTGTACGCTAATGATAAGAGCATGGCGTTTTCCAGGCACTCGTTTACCGCAGCGGGTTTCTGTAGGCCCAGAGCGATAACCAGGAACGAGCTGGAACGTCCTTCAGCTTCCCACAGAGAGCACTTCACGGCTGCTGAGGGGATTGGGAGTGTGCCGGTTTGAGCTGAGAGAAAGAAACAGTCTGCAACTCAAGTTCTTTTATAGCGAAACATTTTACAGTTACTATAACACGGCTCCGGTGTGGGTTCATAAACTCCTTATACTCATAGCTATGGGTGGAGGATATTCCATATATTAAATGGTTTTTATTAAAATAAAGTATATGATGGTCGTATTTTGGTGTAGTGTTACAGCCATTGCAAATGGTTAAAATTTGTTTGAAACACAGCCATTTATAGCATAATACTACAGACCTCAGTGTAGTGTTCCATAAACACGTCACGCAATAGACAAATACTGTGACATGAGGCTCTATATTCAGTTCTTATAAATAATCAGATGCGATATTGGCAATTTTTTGGTTGTATTGTACCTTCGAGATGCAGTTAAGTGAATAATTCATATTTTACTTTTTCTGGCCCAGAAATACACTCCAGAAATTCCACCCAGGATGAAAGTGTTCAGCTTCACTTCTGCTTTTGAAATTCATAAAGGCCCATATCATCCCCCCATATGGCAAGAATATGAACGGTTCTGCCATTGGTGGGGATGAGCAGATAGGAGGTATGAGCAGACCAGGGTGGGATGAGTAGGTGGGGGGGGTGTTATGGTTGGATGAGTAGATAGGCAACCTTGTTGGGTAGGTTAGAGTGGGATGAGTAGATATCTGGAATGGGTAGTTTAGGGATGGATGAGTAGATATCTGGAATGGGTAGGTTATGGTGGGATGAGTAGATATCTGGAATGGGTAGGTTAGAGTGGGATGAGTAGATATCTGGAATGGGTAGGTTATGGTGGGATGAGTAGATATCTAGAATGGGTAGGTTAGAGTGGGATGAGTAGATATCTGGAATGGGTAGGTTAGAGTGGGATGAGTAGATATCTGGAATGGGTAGGTTATGGTGGGATGAATAGATATCTGGAATGGGTAGGTAAGAGTGGGACGAGTAGATATCTGGAATGGGTAGGTTATGGTGGGATGAGTAGATATCTGGAATGGGTAGGTAAGAGTGGGATGAGTAGATATCTGGAATGGGTAGGTTATGGTGGGATGAATAGATATCTGGAATGGGTAGGTAAGAGTGGGACGAGTAGATATCTGGAATGGGTAGGTTATGGTGGGATAAGTAGATATCTGGAATGGGTAGGTTAGAGTGGAACGAGTAGATATCTGGAATGGGTAGGTTATGGTGGGATAAGTAGATATCTGGAATGGGTAGTTTAGGGTGGGATGAGTAGAAATCTAGAATGGGTAAGTTAGAGTGGGGTGAGTAGATATCTGGAATAGGTAGGTTAGAGTGGGATGTATAGGTAGCTGGAATGGAAAGAAAGAAAGAAAGAAAGAAAGAAAGAAAGAAAGAAAGAAAGAAAGAAAGAAAGAAAGAAAGAAAGAAAGAAAGAAAGAAAATACCCGAAGATTAAAGAAGAAAGTAAGTAAGAATGTTGACTGCACAATAGAGTGTTTTATTAGAATATTTATTATAAGTTTGAGACTAAGCAATATCGAGTCTGATCTCTCTGGTAGTGTGTGTGTGTGTGTGTGTGTGTGTGTGTGTGTGTGTGTGTGTGTGTGTGTGTGTGATGTGTGTGGTGTGTGTGTGTGTGTGTGTGTGTGTGTGTGTGTGTGTGTGTGTGTGTGTTTGTGTGTTGGTCTAGTGGTACCCCACGCGTTTTCCCTTCATCCTCAACTAGAGCACGTTACATAAACATATGGCCACAAACTTCAGTAGACTCTCGTAGCTTCGTCAATTCACAAAACTGCTGCAACACTTTCTTACTCTTACTGCATCTTTCACTCTAACAGGAAGAAAGACAGGAAGTCGAGTGAGCACCAAGACGCCTGTGTTGTTTGCTCAAACTCTGACACGTGTTTATGAGCCGCAAGAGGAAGGATGTACGAAGTCGGTGCTTATTACTAATATTTTAACACTTCACGTTCGCTAACAGGAAATTTGCTTGGGTTCGGGGGCAATGTGTGAGTGTGTGTATAAGCTGTCAGGCATCACGCCGTGCCCATGACGAAAGCGACCGTCGTCAAACTCGCCGTACTCATCATCCTCGCCTTCATTGTGTGCCTACCAGAGTTCTTTCCACCAGAAGGTGAGCTGTCACAGTGTGTATGTGTGTGTGTGTGTGTGTGTGTGTGTGTATGTGTGTGGGTAGACTGAATAATCCAGCAGTGTGCAAAATAATTCACGTTTAAGTTTAAAATGATAGAATCTCCTAATTATTAATTTTGATGCTAGCTATTCCACCATGTTTGTAAAAATGACTCTGTTCTGATTGGCTGAAAATAATTAATTAAATATCTACGTTCATTATAGGATGCCGTTGTTATGAGGTTTATAAACTAGGCCTCATTTTTCAACTTTGTTCCACCTGCACTATATTTACTTTCACATTTATGGCATTTGGCAGAAGCCCTTATCCAGATCGACTTAATATGTATGCCATTCATACACCTGAGCAGTTATGTGGTTAGGGGCCTTGCTCAGGGGCCCAGCTTGGTGTGGCTGGGATTTGAACTCATGACCTTTGTTGCCGATGTCGTAACCCCTAAGCTACGACCTCCGACGTACCTGTACGTGGTTCACTTGAAGACCACTAGGAGAACCAAACCTGTTCCAGCATGACAATGCACCTGTGCACAAAGCCAGCCCCATGAAGACATGCATTCCATGGGATGGAGTGGAAGATCTCCTGCTATAAGTCTATTAAAGACCTTCAGGATGAATTAGAATGAATGCAATAATAAAGCAGCAGTTAGTGTTTGTTTGTCTTGTTTTGATTAGCGTTTGTTGGCATCTACTCACTCACCAACATCCAGTTACCAGCATCAGTTCAACAGAAAGCAGAACATTTAGAGAGGAATAAACAATAGAAGAAACTCCCGACTCGAACTCAACACAACACACGTGACCTAGTTTGTATGATCTTTTTTTTTTTAAGTAGCTAAAAAGAAGGTTTTGGGCTCATAATATCTTAAAAAAATTATCAATCAGTGTTTGAGTCATTAATATTATTCTATTAATAGATCAGTGTGCTGAGAGTCACATTTGAGTCTTTTCACATAAACTGAGGTGATTAAGTAAAGAATCTTGTGATAAAAATGATAATAGGAACATTATAGTTATAATAAATCACTACTTTGTTACTTAAGTAAGTTTGAAGGCAAAAAACTAATTTTACTGAAAAGTGAAAGTGCACTTTTATTTTTACTGGAGTCACATTTTACTGAGTGGATCTACTTTAACTCAAGTACGTGGTTTGTGGACTTCATCCGCCACTGAAAACCACAAAACGACCAATCAAACTTGAGAATTGTAACTGTAGACATTGTTTTGCCGGATTGAACAGGGATGATGTGGCTTAGATCAGTGGTCCCCAACCCCCAGGCCGCGGACCGGCACCGGTCGGTGGGTCAATTGGTGACCAGATTCCCTCCACCACATCTGTCTATGACTCACTCTTGATGCGTGTCATGATGCCTTAGTCACATGACTTATCTCCATCCGTTACCTTCTTAAAGAAGCTCCGGCCGCTAACACATAATACATTACCGCTAAATTCAAACCCCCAAGCGAGTAAAATGAACAAAAAACACCACAGTGGATTCACCTTTATTATTTAGAAAATACCATATAGTTTTGGGGGAGTGGTGGCTCCAGCGGCTAGGGCGCTGGGTTGCCAATCGGAAGGTCGGGGGTTCGAGCCCCGGTATCGCCAAGCTGCCACTCTTGGGCCCTTGAGTAAGGCCCTTAACCCTCTATGCTCCGGGGGTCCCTTACGAGGGAAATATCAAGGTCCGTGACGTCGGAGTGACGTAGGGCCGCCTTCCCGTGGGCTCACCACCTGCAGGAGGGACCGTAAGGGACGGTGCTGTGAGGATTGGGCAGATGTCGAACTGCTTAGACTGCTGCCCCCGCGACCCGAATTACAGATGAGCGGGAGAAAATGAATGAAATATTCATGAATGATTCTCACCATATAGTTTTTATGTTCCAATAGTTTTTATGGTCGTATCATTTTATTTTGTTGTATTTATCCGCCACACCTTAAAAGTCCGTGAAAATATTGTCTGACATTAAACGGGTCCGTGGCGCAAAAAAAGGTTGAGGACTGCTGGCTTAGGGTATTGGACTTTGGGTCTGACGGTCATGAGTTAAATCCCAGAAACACCAAGATACCACTCCTGGGCCCCTGAGCAAGGCCCTTAACCCCATAGCTGCTCAGTTATATGAATGAGATCAATGTAAGTCACTTTGGATCAAATCATCTGGCAAATATTGTAAATATAATTGTACAAAAGCGGATCGGATCCCGGAACTTGCGTCCCTCAGGTCAGAATGATGGCAAAATGCATCTTACGTGAATAGGGTTGTGAAAAAGTTTGTTCCAAGTTGCGTGTCACGTTGAAACAGAGCTATGTGCACACGTCCTGTAGCGGAGTCAGTGTTTACACAACCGACAGCCACAAACATACAACCAACGGCAATTAGAGCTTTCTTCAGTGTAAAGAAGAACAAGGTAGTTTGACCCCCAACATCACAGAGTGAATCTGGGATTATATGAGTATTCGAGGAGCCTAGATCCATAGAGGATTTGTGTTTACTTCTACAAGATGTTTGGAACAACCTTCCACAAACAAGCAAGAAGACGTGGCAGAGTGGTCCTCACACCACATATTGGGGTCGATTTGGATTTCTCTTCTGTTTATTTACTTTTAATTTTGTTTATTGATAACAAATAATCTTTTTTTTGGAAGCATTCCTACTTTCCTACTTGCAAGTGTGTGTGTGTGTGTGTGTGTGTGTGTGTGTGTGTGTGTGTGTGTGTGTGTGTGTGTGTGTGTGTGTAAAAGTAAAAGGAAGTGACTTCCACATCTGACCCTGAGGCAGATCAATAAAATCATCTTGTTAGAGCTTTTAAAGGAAGCTTTTTATTTTTTTTTTATATCCAAGGTGACTTTCCAAAGCGATTCACAATCCAGTCCCAAATCCAAAAGTGGCCCTGTGGCAGTCATGGGGTTTGAATTCACAACCTTCCTGAGACAAGAACAGGATCTCAAGGGCTGAGATGCTGCTGCTGTCATGACAGGAAAATTATAGTTCACAGACACCAAAACAAAAACAACATGTAGTTATTTAACTGTTCTCTCAGCGTGTTCTCTCAAACAACTTTTAAACATTCAAACTAGCAGAGGCTCGTTTGCTCTATCCAACTAAACGGGCTAACTCTCAAACTAGCATTCCAGTCAACAGGCTAACCCTTAAACTAGCATTCCAGTCAACAGGCTAACCCTCAAACTAGCATTCCAGTCAACAGGCTAACCCTCAAACTAGCGTTCCAGTCAACAGGCTAACCCTCAAACTAGCGTTCCAGTCAACAGCCTAACCCTCAAACTAGCATTCCAGTCAACAGGCTCACCCTTAAACTAGCGTTCCAGTCAACAGGCTCACCCTCAAACTAGCATTCCAGTCAACAGGCTAACCCTCAAACTAGCGTTCCAGTCAACAGCCTAACCCTCAAACTAGCATTCCAGTCAACAGGCTCACCCTTAAACTAGCGTTCCAGTCAACAGGCTCACCCTCAAACTAGCATTCCAGTCAACAGGCTAACCCTCAAACTAGCGTTCCAGTCAACAGGCTAACCCTCAAACTAGCATTCCAGTCAACAGCCTAACCCTCAAACTAGCATTCCAGTCAACAGGCTCACCCTTAAACTAGCATTCCAGTCTACAGGCTCACCCTCAAACTAGCGTTCCAGTCAACAGGCTAACCCTCAAACTAGCGTTCCAGTCAACATGCTAACACTTAAACTAGCATTCCAGTCAACAGTTTCTCTCTTGTTCTCTCTAAAGTCTTACAGATCCAGTTTAATTGTGCACCTTTTGACCCTTGTGACCCTAAAAGTGGGTGGGGCCATTATGACCTACAACAGATCTACAAGAATGGCTCTCCAGGTGTCCCTCTGCCCCAGTGTGAGGCAAAAATCACAACCAATCAGGACGGTGCTGTAAACCAGTACTTTGTGTGCGAGACTCATGCAGACCTGCAGAGTCTGTGGACCAACGCCTCAGTCTCAGGTGAGCTGCATTTGGTTCATCCTGGTCCAGCAGGGCCTCCATAAAGACTTAAATAACCACGCATGTTAAATTCGCTGGTGTGTTTTATTTCCAGAAACTGACATGGACGTGATGGTTACACTACAGATCACCGCTCCTCCTTTTCTGCAGAACGTGAGCATAAATGGACATTTGAACAAGAGCGGACTTCACATGGAGACGAAACACAACATCACGCTGATCGCCTGCTGCTGTCTGAACAGCAGCACATGGCAGAACAAAGGCTCTTCGAGTGAAATGCAAAGCTCTCATCGATCAAACGCTTCCAAACCTGCTGTCTTCTCAGCAGGTCCGAGTGATGAGGGAAGAAAACGTTCTCTCAGTACTAATCACACGCACCAGTCCAACAGAAGTCGTTGCCTTTTTTACCTTGAGGACTTTCAGACGATGTCTTCGGAAACAGGTGATGTTTGATCAACTCGAGATGTTTTCCCGAGCTCTAGATACTTCATGTAGAGATAAGATGAGGTTCAGCTGGCTTCCACAAAAACAAGCAAGCATGCAACACCATGCATGTTGCGTCCGGGGTAGCTGGCTGAACCTCTGCTAATTCATATCAAGCATCGCATAGCTTTCGGGTCACCCTCCGTTTATATACCACCTGCATTCCATATGTTACCCTGCACTGTCATGAGATTTTAATAGCGCCTCCTGCAGTACACACGAGGGATCTCAATTCTTTGTTAGTTTTTAGTTTCTTTGTTATACCCCTGGCATTGTTGTGTATGTTTTCACGTTTAATAATTATACCAGATAAACAGTGATACTGTGTTGAAAGTTTGAGGGGGAGACTAAACAAACTTGCGGTTCACCACTTAATACATTTCTGTGAAGAAACTTAGACCTTCAACGCAACACACATTTATTCACGTCTTTTCCTTTATTACTCGGATATAAAAAAAATAAAAACTCCACCCGTAATTATTATTTTTTTTAATCACTAAACGTTTGTTTTACCGATGCGTCAAGTCTCAAACCGAGCACCAAAATCCGACATGACGCGCACGTCCAGCAATTAAAACTGTCCGTGTGGAAACATAGCAAAAGTTCTGTTCGGTGTTCTGATGATTTATTTTGTTCCGGTCATTTAAACCGCCACAATTACTTTGAAGAACATTTAGTCTTTATGCGTTGAGTTCGGTGTCACTAATGAGTTTAGATTTTTTTTTAACTATTTTAAATAAAAATTCCTGCTCAGTTGAATAAAATCTAAAATAATATTTTAGAATATTTTAGATATATTATATATATATATATATATATATATATATATATATATATATATATATATATATATATATATATATAAATATTATATATATATATATATAAATATTATATATATTTAATATAAAAATAAAATAAAGAAATCTCATTAATGCAATACACTTTTTAAATTAATGAAATAAAATTCAATAAATGGAAAAAAACTCTAATTTAATAGATTGTTAGACAACATTTGGGTAATACAGGTGTGTGTGTGTGTGTGTGTGTGTGTGTGTGTTACATTTTAATATTTAATTTTCAAAAGATATGATCTACTTTACTGCTCTACTTATTTCAGCAGATTTTAACAAATGTGTTCATTCCTTACTTCCTTCATTCATTCACTCCCTCGATATGTGGAATTGCCAGGATTTGCCAGAAAGCTGGACATAAAACACTGAAGGCTCCATAGCGCTAGCATTAGATTCTTTAGCGTTTTTATGCATGCGCAAAACAAATCGTATTTCCAGTACGGAGTGAGTAGCCACAGTGACACTGCGCTCACTCTAGTTTCTTTTTTATACCCCTGTTGTGTATTCTGAAGAATAATAATGATTATTAAAAAATCAAAAATAATAATTAAGATAATTAAAAAGTCTGCCCACTTAATATGTTCCTCAGATTGTAACTATGTTTGATTAGCGATCTGCTTTTAGTTCACGTGTACTGATTCGAAAGCCTTGTACTAAAGAATAACTTACCATTACACCCCAAATATATATATATATATATATAAGACAGAAAAGCAGTCCGACGCGACCCTTGTTTTTTTCTTCGTACCCGTTTATTTTCTGCACTGAACCATGACTCCAAAGTCTCCGTGCTGAGGTTTATAAAATCCCTGATCTCGGCTCCCATGAGACATCGGCCCACATATTCAATATCAATTTACCTCTTTCTGTCTTCTCTCACTCTCCCTCCTTTCCCCTCTGTCCTCATCGCTCCTTATACATTCCAGTCGAAAGGTTATCCGAGGTCTATTTTTTTTTTCATTCCGTCTATCGATTCTGGCAGCGACGGCGATGGCACCGGCTTCATATTTCACCTCTGCTGCTGCCAAATTTATAACCTCAATACCGTACGTCCCTCTATCTGCTGAGAGTCGGCCACAAATCGCTTCATGTAGCTCGGAGTCATCCGGGGGAGAGAAAGTTCACGTGGATCCAGGATTAAAAATATAGCTAAAAGTATGGGGACACCTGATTTCTCTTCTTCCACAAACTGTGGAGGCAGAAAATGCTAACATCTTTAAATGCTGGAGCGTGAAATATTCCCTTCGCTTAGAACTAGGAGACTCGAACCCGTTCCGACATGACGACGCACAAAGCCATTTCTATAAAGGTCTGCTTTACATGGGTTGGAAGATGTAGAAGATAACTCCTGTTATAGAGCTCTGAACACCTTTGAGATAAATTTCTCCTGCTGACTGCACCCCAGGAACGTCCTCACGACACTTACATCAGTACCTGACTTTAATAACGTCCTTATGGCTAAATAAATCTCCACACAATTTTTTACAAGATCTAGTGGAACATCTTTCCAGAAGAGTGATGTTTATTATAACAGCAAATGGAATGTGGAATGTGGAATGAGATGCTAAAAAATAAGCACATACCGATCGTACGCTTAGGTGTCCACAAACTTTTGCTTATATAGTGTCTTATGTCCAAAAAGTGTCTTGTGTTTTTATTTTCAATTGTGATTTTTTATTAGTTTTTCATTCATTGCTCTGTGATTTTTCTACTATATACTTAGATTTATTTTTATTTTCTATTTTATTTTTGTGTGATCCCCCACATGATTCAATAATTTCTTTAAATAATTCCTATATTCAAACAAAAATCTTTTCATACAGTTTCTTCTGATTACTTTGACCTTTTCCACATATGAAATGCCAGGTCATCATCTTAAAGTGCACCTCCACACATTTGCAATTCACACAAATCACATGCGAATGTAATGAAACGTAACGATTATGAGATTTATGCTAATGGTCTCTCATCCCCTCCCTGTGTCCTCAGAGAGGCGCTGGAGTGTCAGTACCATCGTGTGGTTGGTTCTGGTCTTAATGGTGGTCTTGTTGGTCCTCCTGGGAGTCAAGGATCAGGTCTTTAAGAACAGACACTGCTGCAAAAGTAAGTCTGTTACCCTCTGCCTACACATGAAGCCTAAACTGAGTGTTGATCTGCTGAGAGAGGAAACTAATCTCCACCTCAACCTTTCTAAACGTCTAGAAAAAGTGATACCGGATCGAGTTCCTGTCAATCATCCAAACACGTTTTCCATACGCAGAGTTAAATGTGAGTCATCAGTTGTTGTAATTGTTACTGGAGTGGTACCATGTTCTGTACCTGTTTTATTTACCTGTGGTGTAAAATATACACCTTGTTCAGCAGCTGTGCAGAGAGGTGATCTAGATATCAGATTACAGGAAGTAATAAAATAATACTCCTATAATTCTCTCTTTTTTTTCCAGCTTTAGGTGATTTGCCTGATAATGCATCAGCGATAATCACAGAAGGTACGTTAGGCCGATGCCATTCGCATCTCGATGCGTAGCCAAGAAACAATACATTACATGCGATACAGTTCACTCCATTGCGATGCAGTGAGCTCCAATTTCGAATTGATTCAAGACAGGCAGCAAATCAATTTCCTTTCCCATCACACCTAAATAAAATCCGAGGTTTTTTTCCTGTTGTGTGTGCAGGAAGTTACAGCTCTACCTCTGCCATGTTAATCTGTATTCTATGTGACTCTCAGGACAGATATAGACCTTCTGTACAATTGTTTGCTATCAGAAGGTACACAAATGGGTGAGATGGTCTGTGTATTAGATGTGCATGAGTACCATGGTGACCTCACTTTTCAAATAGGGGTCCAAAATCTAATGACTAAATCACTAAAAACCCCATCCAGTGGATGTTTATTCCACCACCAGAACAAAGAGGAATTTTGAGGCAGGCCCTCCTTGAGAGATGGTATGACCAGAGGAAGAGTGGTAGAGAATGGAGGGATCAGTCAGGGGTGAGACAAAATCCCTTATGATATAAAGGGGTGCTTTGTAGAGTTTTTAAATGTAATGCATGCAAGCCAATGAAGAAAGTGTATTAATAGGGTGCTGTTGGATAAAACCTGGCAACCCTGGGTAATGATGTTCCCTCTTGAGTGTGTTCCTCACAAATGGGAAACATACTTGCTATATTTCAAACACAGTTATGTTGAATCGTATGTACGCCAGACGATTGTACGCCGTTGTGTGATTGTTACAGGGTTACATTAGAAATTCACAACCTGGCAACCTATAACATAAACCAAGTCTGGTAGCTTCTTGTCCTGACTGAGCAAATTCGAAGGCCAGAAGCTGCTCCTGGACTTTTGAAAGGTTTTTGTAGACAAAAAATAAATAAATTAAAAAAAGCGCCAATCCTTTCTTGTATCCCCTGTGGACATTTACTGCTCTCTGGACTAAAAGAAGAAAAATCCTATAAATAAGTAAATACACAGAACTTTGAGGATCACATAAAAGAATTACACACAAGTTTGAGTCTTCTCCATAAGACAAGTTCTAGAGAACAAAGGTTTTTTTTTTTCCAGGACTGCGAGTGTGAACATTGTGTTTCTATCAAAACTGACAGCTTTTAAAAATGTCTCCGTCACACATCTGTGTGCAGATCGAGAACTGTTCTTGGAGAAGACGCCGCCAGATTACTCACGAGGTAGGAGAAAGACGCCAGATTTCTGATCTAATCTCTTCCCCTGCATGACTTCACCCCGGGATTTGTCCGAATAATTCATGTCGGCTTTGAAGTGGAGATAAAAAAAAAAGGCTTTCCTTTGATATTTGGGATCTATGGATATTAGCCATAAATGCCTGGTGTCAATCCAAGCTTCTGTTTCTGAACAAAAACCCTGATTAGACTGGACACATAATGTCAATCCTAATATTTATAATCTAGAATTGATTTTAATACTTGGAATTTACAGTCTCGGATGTGAAATCTTAATCTGGGTTTTATTATCAGGTTTTACTCTGGTATTATAATCAGAATCTTAGTCTCATTACTCTTGTCTGGTTTATTCTGAGACTTGATCTGGGTTAGTCTGAGTATTGGTCTGGGTTTGTCCTAGTTGTGGTGTGTCAGAGTCTTGCTGTGAATCCAATTAGTCTTAGAGTTGGTTCGAGCCTCATTAGTCAGAGTTTTGGTCTGGGTTACTCAGGGTCTTTATCTGGGTTAGTCAGAGACTTGGTCTGAGTTAGTGAGAGTCTTGATCTGGGTTAGTCGGAGACTTGGTCTGGGTTAGTCAAAAACTTGGTCTGGGATAGTCAGAGACTTTGTCTGGGTTAGTCAGAGACTTGGTCTGAGTTAGTCAGAGTCTTGATTTGGGTTAGTCAGAGACTTGATCTGGGTTAGTCAGAGACTTGGTCTGAGTTAGGCAAAGACTTGATCTGGTTTAGTCAGAGTCTTGATCTGGGTTAGGCAGAGACTTGGTCTGGGTTAGTCAAAAACTTGGTCTAGGATAGTCAGAGACTTGGTCTGGGTTAGTCAGAGACTTGGTCTGAGTTAGTCAGAGTCTTGATTTGGGTTAGTCAGAGACTTTATCAAATTTGTCAGAGTTTTGTTCTCGGTTTGTCAAAGCCTTGGTCTGGGTTTGTCTCAGTTTTGGTCTAAGTCAGAGTCTTGGTGTAAATCAAATTAGTATTATTATTGTTTTGAGCCTCATTGGCAGAGCTTTGATCTGGGTTAACCTGAGTTTTGTCTGGGTTAGTCAGATCCTTAATCCAGGTTAGTCAGGGTCTTGGTCTGGGTTAGTCAGAGACTTGATCTGGTTTATTTAGGGTCATGGTCTGGTTTAGTCAGGGTCATGGGTGAAGTCTTTCCTGGATTGCAGTTCACAGTTTTCAAGATTCAGCTAAACCCATACTAAAATATTCTTATTTTCAGCTCATGTAACATCTCAACAAAGAAGAGTTTCTTTGGCTTCGACAGAAAGGTTCCTTCAGGCCTTTCGGGAATCGTACAGGAGAGGTGAGACTTATATAAAAGCTTGTGTGAGATTTTTTTGCCTGTGACATTTACTTGTGACACTTTGAAGAAAATTTTTTCAAATACTTTATCTTCCAACTTACACTGAAACCTGAACATCCTTCATCCGTTCTGATTCTATTTCACCAGACCTCTCTCCAATTCCTGAGCTCTCTGTGACGGGTACAGCATGAAATCCCTTCATTTACACACATCACACGTCTCGTCCTCAGACTAGAGAGTGTGGCTTGAATACAAACGCATTATTCATAACTCTTTTGCAATTTGTATACATTTGGTGCCACATGTGTGTGTGTGTGTGTGTGTGTGTGTGTGTGTGTGTGTGTCTGTGTGTCTGTGTGTCTGTGTCATACCTCAGATGGTTCACTGCGAGAAAACGAAGAAGAATACGATGAAGATGTGAGGTCTGTTGTGATAGCAGGAAATGGTTGGTAACCTTTTTTATGAACAGATTTGTACCTAATTATAAACTTTTAAAATAAAATACACAATAAAAATTATTGTAATAATTCAAAGCACATAAAATATTCAAACTCAATAAGATTACATATTTTGGATATACTGTAAACAGAAATGGACTTAAGTAGGAAAAAAACTCATAAATAAACAAAAGTATATGATAATTTACAAACTGGTGCCAAATTTGAGTAAAATACAGTATAAAGTGTGTCAGTATCCTGTCAGGATTCAGAGAGCGTCAATTCTCCTTTTGTCACATGTGGACCTCAAAAATACCTTTTTACTGTATGAGGTGGAATCAAAAAGTTTTGAGACTCGCTCTGTTTACGAGAAAGTATTTTATTTATCTATGTTTACACACAGTACGGAACAAAATCTGCTATTAGATCTACAGAGAAATATCACACTCTCTGTCTAACGGCACCACTTTTTCTTGTCTTTCTAGCGTTGCTGCATCATCGTAGCCATCCGTCGCTGGAAAGCTGCCATTAGTCAAAAAGCCCAGGAGGAAAGGATATTTAAAGACGTCCAAAATAACTCCAAGTCTAAAGAAAGCTGAGCTGTAGAGCTTGCTGTGGCTTTGAGATGATTCACACTGGATTTATACGTTATTATAAACACCCACGTTAATGGAGTGAAAAGAACAAAAAAAACCCCCGAAAATTACTGACTTCTGATGACACATTTTATGCTAAAACACACCTGAGAACTATATCTCATATATATACACACCTGAGAACTATGTACACGGTGTGGCCCGCCTTTTTCCAGCTGCATCTTCTCAAAAAACGGTTCCCACAAAGTTAGTTTGTAGAATATTCACCCTATAGGGACAAAACTATTGAGACCACCAACCTTGTCCACCCATATGTGGTTCTTCCACAACATTTTACCACAAATTTAGAGGCACAAACATGTATAGAACATCTATGGACGTGCTAGCATGACATTTCTATAAAATCTTCCATGAAGTTCTGCTTCACATAGGCTGGAAGAAGTGGAAGATCTGCTGTTATAAAGCTCTGAACAGCGTTTGGGATGAATTGGAATGCTGCCTGCACCCCAGAAGCTTCCTCACCGCACCTCACCTACATCGATACCTGACTTTAGTCATTTGCTAACACAAATCAGAATTTCATTAAAAACATGGAAATACTCGAATCTTAAATGCTGGCATCTTTTCCACGTCGTTCCTGACCAAAGAACAAGTATCATGATGCTAACTAAAGCTCACGATGACACACAGGGGATCGAGTTAACCTTTTATACATTAAGCCAAAGATCCTCAGTCTCAAGATATACATGAGCACAGAGGAACCGAGAAGCTGATCAGAAATAGACTCACCTTTCCATCAAGGTCAGAAATTCATGCTTGTGGTGCGTAGTGAAGAATCCATTTCTTAAAAGAAACACACACGAAGATATGTGAGCTAAGGAGGCCTGGGGTGATGAACAATTCAACCCAAAGGTGCTCAGTGACATTGGAGCTCTACAGCAGATCTTTCACTCCAACCCCTTTAAACCAGATCTTCATGGAGCTGGCTTTGTTCCAGAGGTGGCAAAAGTACACACATCCTTTACTTAAGGAGAAGTACAAATACGGGTAAAAGTTGAAGTACTGATTAAACTTTTTTACTTAATTGAAAGTAAAGAAGTTTTGGCTCAGACATGTACTTAAGTAAAAAGTAGTTATTACTGCTACCTGTTTTAGCTGTTAACTGGACCTCACATCATAGATAGATGGATGGATGGATGGATGTGATAGCCTAGTGGGTTAATGTCAGTATCCCCACAAGGATGAGTTTGAGAGTTTGATTCCTGGTTGCTGTGTTGGTAAATAAAACTTCTGGACCTTGTCCCCTCTGAAAACATTTCAATTCTGTCCTTTCTGTGTTGGATTGATTTCCTGGTCTTTAATGAAAAATAACTCCACCAAAAACTTTTGTGGTCGCTCAGTGGTTTAAGGCTTGTGCCTCATCTAAACATGCTTCCCAGTCTGATCTCTTCCATGGTTGAGTGGGTTAAGGCTGGTGCCTCGCTGATGGTGAGGATCAGGGTTTGAATCCTGCTTTCTGCTTGCTAGTTGCGACGTCTGTTCCTGTTTCCTAAATCTTTCTTTAGCTTTATATTCTTGTGTTGATGGTTTAAAGGTAGATAGACCTGCTCTAAACACCGTTCCTGGCTTGTCTTCTCTGATGGTCCAGTGGGTTAAGACTGGTATATCGCTGTTGGTGGGGTCCAGGGTTTGAATCCTGCATTCTGTGTTTCTGTCTGGTCTGAATTTCTTGCTTTGAAGACTGAAACAAACGATAAACCCCCCCAAAAAAAGAAGGTGAGTTGTGGGACTTGATGGCTTTGTGATAAAAGCCTTGCCTCTGAGCTCAGAGGTTGCTGGTTCAAATCTGGCTTGTCCCCACACTGGGTAAGCTGTGTGGAAAGTAGTGTCTGGTGAGCAATGAGGTAGTTGACCCTAAACAAAGGCTGTGAATACTGGCTGCTTCACAGCCTCAGAAAAAGTAAGGGTGATAGTTTTGCATATATAGGGAAAAATTCTGCCAAAAACCTAAAGTCGATACTTTTTTGAAGGTTTTTGCTTCATAACCCCCTGTTTTCAGCTACTCAGACACCGGGGGGGCAGATGCCCGGATATTGTCCCCCCTGCTTCAGGATACACCCTCCGAAACCACATCCAACCTTCCACGCAGCCATTTCTGACACCTTCCTCACTACGGCCACCCGAACCTTCCACACTCTTAACTTTGAGCCATGGCCGGGGTTTGAACCGGCAACCTCTTAACCCAGAGGTAAAGCTCTTCCAATTGAGCCACAGGATCTCCTGCAAGAACCTGATTTGTAGGACCTTTTTTGGTTCTTTTTAAAAACTTTTTAAACAATTTAAAGGATAGCTAAGGGGTAGGAATTGAACCGGGTGAGTCAGATAGCAGCGACCACTTCACTGACCATTACACCAACACAGGAGAGGCAAACAAGCCTTTGCTTATTGGACTCTTGGCTTTTCTATAGTTAGGAGATCACTGTTTTCTCTTAGATCATGATGGTAGAGGGTCAAAACTTCTCCTTCCTGTACATTCTCTCAGTAACTCGAAGTCTATGAGAAGTGACTCAGGTACAAAAACCACATCTCCAACACCTGCACCACTGATAGACCATGATTTACCAGCAACCAATTTTAATGACCTTTTATTGTTCTGTTTTTAAAAACTTCTTATAATGTTTAATATGAAACTAGAGAGAAGAATCGAACCAGGGAAGTCTTTCATTATAGATCACTAATGGCATTACTTCAAAACTCAAAACTTTGTTAGACGTGTAAATAAGCAGGAAAGACAGAGACAAAGACAAAGAGACACAGACACGGCTTTAGAAAGAGTGAGAAACAAATAGAGAGACAGATACATGAAACATGTATCATATGTACAGCATGTGATTAAATATAAAGGCTATATCAGTGCAGAGACGTGTGGACATCATTTAGAGCCTTTGCTATGTTTCCACACGGACAGTTAATGAGGTGATACCAGAGAAAGTGCACCTCTTCAAATCAAGTCAGGAAGCTTTTATATATATATATATATATATTTGTGAGAATTGTGAGAATCATGGTGGATTTTGGTGTTTGATTTGAGACTCAGAAATAAAAAGAAAGTTTACTGATTAAAAATATTTTTATCTCAAGTTATTTTATTTATTTTATATCTAAGTAAAGAATTTCGTGCTGTTTAAAATAATTTTAATTTTGACAGCCAAATATATATATATATATTAATACAAAACTAATTAAAAATGTTGTTACCTAATGAATGTGTCCAGGCTGAAGATCCACATATAGAACACAAGCAGAGAAAAGATGATGATGATCAGGAATGTGTCTGTTCTCAGTCATGTTCTCATCACTGACTCCATCTGTCTCATCCACGTTAACCCCAAACTTCTTACTGCCTTCTGTGGTGAGTGAGGGTCAGGACCAGCGGATTAAAAAAATCGGCGCGCAATGAAAATAAAAATTTGATATTTCACCAAATCAATGGATTAAAACTAAAGTAACGAGTCGGTTTTGAAAATGTAAGAAGTAAAAAGTACAGATATTTGTGTAAAAATGTAATGAGTAAAAGTAAAAAGTTGTCTGAAAAATAAATAGTGAAGTAAAAAAAAATTGATACCAGAAAAATCTACTTAAGTACAGTAACGAAGTATTTGTACTCTGTTACTTCCCTCCTCTGCTTTGTTCACAGGGGTATTGTCATGCTGGAACATGGTTTGGGTCTCCTAGTTCAAGTTAAGGGAATATTTCTTGCTCCAAAAACATCCTGTACAATTGTGTGCCTCTGATTTTGTAGGAACAGAACCACATTGCTAAAAAGAGCCCAGAAACACACCTAAACTTATTAGAAAGACCAAGCAGTACAGAGGCCTGTGCACGTAAGCCCTCAGTGTGCTAGCAAGAACGTTAGCTAGTCACTTGGTTAAGGCATGCTCAGTAGCTAGCATTCATTAGCTGCCTCTTATTCATTACATTTTTCATCTGTTTTATTTGTCATATGTTTAATTTACTGAGTAAATAAGACTCGTATGCTAATATTATGCTAATATTATTCGTATATTAATGATATACGAATATTATATTCATATAATAAACACTTCTGGTTTAAAATCAGTCAAATGCCAATTATTTATTTATTAAAACCTGTTTTTGCCTCATAATTACAACTAATATTATTAATAATATAAATATAAAAATGACCCATAAAAAATGATCAGGGCAAATCCCTTATCAATAATCTTTATTAATAATATTAAATAAAAAAGTTGTATTTGTTTCTGCCATTTTTATGGTATTAAAGAAACAAACGTGTGCATACTTTTATTATTTATTATTCACCAATTATTCACATGTTTAGAGTTTGTAGAAGTAACTATAGAACTTTTTACATTCAGAAATATCTTTATGATGTCACAAAAAACAAACAAAAAAAGAGTTGCTGAGCTGCTACTGTTGGGCCCTTGAGCAAGGCCCTTAACCTTAATGTCCATTAGACAAGTAGAAGCATGTTAAATGTTTTTTTTTTTACAGAATGATCATTAATATTAATTAGGGGAGAGAGAGAGAGAGAGAGAGAGAGAGAGAGAGAGAGAGAGAGAGAGAGAGAGAAAGAAATATGAGATATTAAATATGAAAAGAGCAACTCTGTTGATGAATTGATGGAATTCTGCAGAGCGACTTGCATTTGTCTCATTCATACTGAGACTGAGCAGTTGCGTTAGGGGCCTTTCTCAGGGGTCCCATGAGGGGAAACGTGGTGGTGCTGGGATTTTAACTCATGACCTTCTGATCAGAAGTCGAACATCTTGACCAGTGAGAGACACTTCCCTTCTGTTAGAGTGACCACACAAATGTCCTTCTTCTGATTTATTATTATACCTTCTAATAACCAAGTTCTTCTCAAAACCATTTCTTCTTGGGTTTTTTTGTTACAATTGGAACGGTGTAAACGTTTAACATTTTATTTGATTGTTTCTAATGTAAAAGTAGAACGATCGATTTGTCGACATCTTTATAACGTCGTGAAAAAAGACCAGTCGTGTTTCATGTCTGAAAATTTTATTTTATTATTATTGAGTGTGTAAATCGTTCTCAGGAAAGCAACAGCCACGTAGTGCACATTAAACACACACACACACACACACACACACACACACACACACATTACATATACAATTAGACGTGTGGTTCAGTGGATTTATTCGAGACGCAACATCCAAGTCCCGTTTTTTTTAATTTTTTTTTTTATACCATGTTCTCAGAAATAAACCGGAAATTGAGGTACAGTGAAAAGCAGGTGAAACTCAAGCGTTCTTTACTGATGCGTTTTTAAAATCATAGCTACACAATACGACCAAAAGTTTGTGGACACCTGAGCATTCGATTTGCTCTTACAGTAATCCCCTCTTCCTCTGGGCAGATGTTTCTCTAGTTTTTGTGGAGATTTGTGCTCGTTCACATGGGTGTTAGAGAAGCCTGTAGCTGATGTGAGTGGGGTGAGGACGTTCCTGAGATGCTTCAGAGCTCTATAGCAGGAGATCATCCAACCCATGGAAAGCATATCTTAATAGCATTGTCATTCTGGAACAGTTTTGGGTCTTCTAGTTCAAATGAAGGGAAAGTTTTATTCTTATACAAGTGTGTGTCTCGAAAAACTGGTGGAACAGATTGAGGAAGATCTGTTAATGGGTGGAAATGTCAGGTGTCCGAATACTTTTGTGTATACAGCATATGAAGCTGAAGCTAGCCGTGAAACTCTCTAGACCCTTAAACCCCTCGTCAGATGTTTGGTCACCAATTAAATTCATCATGTGTAAGTTTTATCGTTTCAAACGCAGGTTTCAATAAATTGAAAAAACACACTGAAGACTTTCTCATGGCGGAAAAACCGCTGACTCGTCAAAACGCTGACACTGAAGACTCTTTCCGTAAATGGTTTCGAGGTATCGTACGTCACGCTTTTTTACTGTTTTTAAATAACAAATTGAAAATGTTTTCAGTCATAGGTTATAGACCTCCGAGCAAACGGTTACTATAGCGACAGGAACGCTTTTGGTCTTTACTTACACGAATCTTCACTGGCACAAGTGTTTTAAAATAACTTATCACAAAAATTGTATTTTTTGATATATCGAGTGTTTGCGGTGTATTGCACTTTGCTTTGCGGACAGTCGTAGGAAGGAAACTCTCACACGATCAACACTCAGGCTGAGTGGGCCGATCTGACGGAGCTGGAGCCGGGTCTGGATCCGAATCCGTTTCGGTTCTTGCCAGGGTTCTGTTGCTCTGGATGTGGGAGACCTGCAGAACTGGCAGGAGAAGCTGGAATGCATTGTGGATGTAGGTTGTGCTGTTATTGCCCTAAAAACACACACACAAACACACACACACACAAACACACACACACACACACACACACACACACACACACACACACACACACACACACACACAGTCTTTTATGGTTTTTGAGACAAATGTATGTTCCTTGTATTCCAAAAACAAACAGGAATTGGACAGTGAATGAGTGGAAGAAGCTCTGTGGACGGATGAGTCCTGATATTTTTGTCTCTAACAGAAGAACTTGTGTAAGAACAGAACAGATGTTATCAGACTCCCTCACCCCAAAACTCACACATGGAAGCTTAAAGGTTTTGGTTTGTTTCGGATCAGGGAAAGTTGGAGACTTATTCTGGAAAGTGAAAGGAATCCTGAACCAACACTACTCCCATTCCACACTTTAACACCATGCAGGTCCGTCTGTACTGCGGCTCGTTGGAACCGATTTCACCGTACAACAAGACGATGAGCAGAAGCGACGAGTTCTGTAAGCGTTATTTAGAGAACAAACAGTGGTCTGGAGTGATATCTATCATGGAACGACCTGCTCAGTCACCAAACCTAAATCCTATTAAACTGCTCTGGGATGAACAAGACAATCTCCAACCAGTGAAGAACAACTTTGGAGAGTTGAAGATTCATAGCAAATTTATTATTGTCACTAAAAAATAAAGTTTGTACATTTAACGATTTGTTTGATTTAATATGACATGATTGATGATTGTAGTTTTCTGCCCCCTGCTGCCTGTGAAGTGAACTGCAACTCCATTAACTCCAATAAAAACATTCATTACCCTTTTACTTTTCCCACAAACCACAAAACCTGCATGAATGTATTGAAAGGAAAAGTCTGTCCTGGATGCTTTAAATATAATAAACAGGAGGTATTAGGGATGATAATCTTCACAAATGCATCAGTGAATCGGCATGAATGCAAACGATGTAATGCTTCGATTTAAAAAAGCAAGTTGGCATTTGTACGGCGGTGCATCGTTTTTTAAACATATTTGCGTCGGTAAAAAAAATGAGTGATTTATTTATAATTATAAATAGTTGCGCTATACTTTTATTATTTAAAAAGGTGAGCAATAATTTGTGAGCAAAATTTTCTGTTTCTTCTCTTCTTTCTTCTTTGAAAGTCCTTGCATGTGAAGGATTTATTATAAATAGTTGCCTGAAAAAATACTAATTAAACACTTACTATAGAGACCCTTACATGCATAAGGACTTACACTGAAGACTAAAGACTCTGATCATGTGATAAAACTCCTAGCTCACTAAACTCCTAACTTCGACCCAACACCGCCCCCTTGTGTTCGTCCTGAAAATCTCAGCAAAAATGATCAACGCTGATGTACGTCATTACCTCCAACATCACGCTGTTCACCAGAGGATTTAACTCTTCTGCTTTTCTCTGACTCTGAAAAAGAGACAAGGTCTGAACATATAAAATCTGT
>NC_139600.1:15428075-15440575 GCF_946808225.1 Silurus aristotelis | reverse complement strand
TCACAACCTTCTAAACCTCCTCACAACCTCCTCACAACCTTCTAAAACTCCTCACAACCTTCTAAACCTCCTCACGACCTCCTCACAACCTTCTAAAACTCCTCACAGCCTCCTCACAACCTTCTAAACCTCCTCACAACCTTCTAAACCTCCTCACGACCTCCTCACAACCTTCTAAAACTCCTCACAAGCTCCTCACAACCTTTTAAACCTCCTCACAGCTTCCTCACAACCTTCTAAACCTCCTCACAACCTTCTAAACCTCCTCACAACCTCCTCACAACCTTCTAAACCTCCTCACGACCTCCTCACAACCTTCTAAACCTCCTCACAACCTTCTAAACCTCCTCACAACCTCCTAAACCTCCTCACAACCTCCTAAACCTCCTCACAACCTCCTCACAACCTTCTAAACCTCCTCACAACCTCCTCACAACCTTCTAAACCTCCTCACGACCTCCTCACAACCTTCTAAACCTCCTCACAACCTTCTAAACCTCCTCACAACCTCCTAAACCTCCTCACAACCTCCTCACAACCTTCTCACAACCTTCTAAACCTCCTCACAACCTCCTAAACCTCCTCACAACCTCCTCACAACCTTCTCACAACCTTCTAAACCTTCTAACAACCTTCTATACCTCCTGATAAGTTCACAGTGATATTTAGTGATAAATAACACAGGGCCGGTCTAAATCACTTTTTCTCAATCTTCTCATCAGTCTATGGTTCGATTACGACTCGGGCGTGAATCAGGATCTGTCTGGTGGGGTTGGAGTTCAGGACTCACAGAGGGGGCTGGAAGAGCGAATTTGGGAATAAAGATCACCGTTTCCCCCGGACCCCGTCTCCTCTGTCTCCTCCATCTCCTCTTCTTCCTGAAAGATCTCCTTGATCTCGATCAGCTCCTTCTTTAGAAACTCCAACTGCTCACCATCAAGGGAAGAAAGAACGTCCTGAATCTGAAAAGAAAACATGAATAAATAAATAAAAGGCACTGACACCTGACTTTTCCCCCCATATCTGATTGTTCTACCAAACGTTTACCACTAAGTTGGAGACACACACTTGTGTAGGACGTTGAATGCGGTAGCATTGAATTTGAAGACCCAAACCTGTTCCTGCATGACATTTGTGCACAAAATCCAGCTCCATGAAGGGCTGCTTTCTATGAGTTGGAGTGGAAGATCTCCTGCTATAGAGTTCTGACCCGCAAGCAGATTGAACAGAAATGAATGGAAACCCTGGTTGCACCACAAGAACCTCATCACCTCGCCTCCATCATTACCTGACTTTACTATCACCCTGGCAATCTCACACAAATCTCCACAAAATCTAGTGGAACACCTTCCCAGAAAAGTGGAATGGGAGGTTCAAAAAGAGGCACTTGTGTATGTTCCTGTGTGTAGAATGCTCACCCTCCCCTCACTCTCATTGCTCAGGATCTCCAGAGCTTCCAGGTGAGACAGACCTTGGTAATCATCAAACAGGATGCCATAGTGAGCAGTGGGTTCACACACCGTCTGGGTGCTCAGCTTCTCGCGTGCCTTCTCTTTGGCTTCCTTCAGCATCTACAGAACACACAAATATGGAATCTGATGAAGAGTCTCCCCAACCCATGTGTCTCCCCAACCCACACAAACATCTAGTGTCTGACCTGTGAGAGCGAGACGGTCTTCTGCATGAGGATTTTGGTCTTCTTAAAGCCCGGGTCGCTCTCGGCCAACACCGTCATCGTCTTCCTGCCGATGAACTCCAGCGCGTCGAGTCCTCCAGTCAGAACCGACTTCCCCTGAGAGATGAGAAGAGCGAGACACAATTCTGAACACTGAGAAGCGTAATGAAGAACTTCAGCTCTGAAAATCACCACGAGAAACAAATAAAACACAAGAAAGTATGAATAAGTGATGACGTACATGTACTTCTCTGGAAAGTCTGATCTTCTCTAACATACTAAATCTAATCATTAAAAAAATGTGGCCACACCCACCTGGGACTCCTTCTCATTCTTTCTCCAGTAGGTAAGGAAGATAGAAGGATGGATGGATGGGTGGATGGAATGGAGGAAAGAAAGAAAGAAAGAAAGAAAGAAAGAAAGAAAGAAAGAAAGAAAGAAAGAAAGAAAGAAAGAAAGAAAGAAAGAACAATATATAGATATATAAAAGGAAGGAGAAAGGAAGGAAGGAAAGATTGATGGATAGATGGATGGACGCAAAGAAAGAAAGAAAGAAAGAAAGAAAGAAAGAAAGAAAGAAAGAAAGAAAGAAAGAAAGAAAGAAAGAAAGAAAGAAAGAAAGAAAGAAAGAAAGAAAGAAAGAAAGAAAGAAAGAAAGAAAGAAAGAAAGAAAGAAAGAAAGGATGTATAAATCAGGTTAATTGCGTTGGTTATTGACAGAACGTCACCAGGAGACCTGCAGACACTTCAAATTTGCCAGTGAGGAAAGAAAAGATGGAAAGATTAAGCCTGAGAGAGGAGCGAGAGAGCGGAAGAACTGAAGAATAAAGGAATACAGTGGTACGGAGAGAAGGATGAAGCCTGAGAGAGGAGCGAGAGAATGGAAGAACTGAACAATGTAGAAATACAGTGGTACGGAGAGAAGGATGAAGCCTGAGAGAGGAGCGAGAGAGCGGAAGAACTGAAGAATAAAGGAATACAGTGGTACGGAGAGAAGGATGAAGCCTGAGAGAGGAGCGAGAGAATGGAAGAACTGAACAATGTAGAAATACAGTGGTACGGAGAGAAGGATGAAGCCTGAGAGAGGAGCGAGAGAGCGGAAGAACTGAAGAATAAAGGAATACAGTGGTACGGAGAGAAGGATGAAGCCTGAGAGAGGAGCAAGAGAGCGGAAGAACTGAAGAAAAAAGGAATACAGTGGTATGGAGAGAGGAATGGAGCAAGAAAGTGGAAGAACTGAAGAATAAAGGAATACAGTGGTATGGAGAGAGGGATGGAGGGTTGGAGGTGAGCACTAACCGTAGTTTGCACAGCACTGGTGATGGAGGAAAACACTCCTCTGTTGGTTGGGCTGATGGGCTGAGCTGTTGAGTCGTCCTCCTCCTCCTCCTCCTCATGATGTTCTTCAACCTCGAGGGCTTCCTCACATGATGATGTGCTGTGAATCCGCAAGGCCACGCCCGCTTTCTCCCGAACTGAGCTTAAACTCTGACCTGGATATTAGATTCAAAACATTTTTTTTGTTGACTGTGAAGAAAGTTCTGACCCAGAGTGCTCCATTTTATATGGTACTATACCACTGAACTAAGATAGTACCAGGACACTGTATGGGGTTTAGATTGTACTGATCCATTGTATGGGGTTTGAATGGTACTGATCCACTGTATGGGGTTTAGATGGTACTGATCCACTGTATGGGGTTTAGATTGTACTGATCCATTGTATGGGGTTTGAATGGTACTGATCCACTGTATGGGGTTTAGATGGTACTGATCCACTGTATGGGGTTTGAATGGTACTGATCCACTGTATGGGGTTTAGATGGTACTGATCCACTGTATGGGGTTTAGATGGTACTGATCCATTGTATGGGGTTTGAATGGTACTGATCCACTGTATGGGGTTTAGATGGTACTGATCCACTGTATGGGGTTTGAATGGTACTGATCCACTGTATGGGGTTTAGATGGTACTGATTCACTGTATGGGGTTTGAATGGTACTGATCCACTGTATGGGGTTTAGATGGTACTGATCCACTGTATGGGGTTTAGATGGTACTGATCCACTGTATGGGGTTTGAATGGTACTGATCCACTGTATGGGGTTTAGATGGTACTGATCCACTGTATGGGGTTTGAATGGTACTGATCCACTGTATGGGGTTTAGATGGTACTGATCCACTGTATGGGGTTTAGATGGTACTGATTCACTGTATGGGGTTTGAATGGTACTGATCCACTGTATGGGGTTTAGATGGTACTGATCCACTGTATGGGGTTTGAATGGTACTGATCCACTGTATGGGGTTTAGATGGTACTGATTCACTGTATGGGGTTTGAATGGTACTGATCCACTGTGGTGGGGTTTAGATGGTACTGATCCACTGTATGGGGTTTAGATGGTACTGATCCACTGTATGGGGTTTAGATGGTACTGATCCACTGTATGGGGTTTGAATGGTACTGATCCACTGTATGGGGTTTAGATGGTACTGATTCACTGTATGGGGTTTGAATGGTACTGATCCACTGTATGGGGTTTAGATGGTACTGATCCACTGTATGGGGTTTGAATGGTACTGATCCACTGTATGGGGTTTAGATGGTACTGATCCACTGTATGGGGTTTGAATGGTACTGATCCACTGTATTGGGTTTAAATGGTACTAACCCAGTGTGGGGCTTTACATGGTCCTGACCCAACAGGGTTTAGATGGTTCTGACTGTTTGATTGGTACTGATTTGTATGGTGTGTTATGGGGTAGAACATTGTGATCCATTGTTTGTAATACTATAGTAACAGATCTATGACTGTTGTATGACACACACCTACTGTTGAGGTCGCTGATGTCAACAAAGACTTCCCCCAGGTTCCCCAACCACCCCAACTTTTAGCTGGTTCCTCTGAGGTCTGGAAAACATCATACACACACACACACACACACACACACACACACTTGGAATATATGTCTCTTTAAAACCATTTTCATGGTCCTAAACTATGACGTAGGCTCCCTTACCTTCATATCCCCTTCTGCAACCTCTGGCTCCAAACTCACCGTTTCACTGCATTCGGTCACCTGATCACAGCCATGCTCCTCAGAGTGCTCCTGTGGTGGCTCTGGGACCTGACTGACGGGAGGACGTTCTTCTGCACCCTCATTGGGCGGCTCTTGCTCTGTGGCCTCCAGGGAGAGTGACGGAATGGAAGAAGGCTTGTCTGTTTTGTCTACTACAGGAGTGTGTTCATCTGAAGGCATTTTGGAAACAGGAGGGTTTGTGGGCACGGCGGTGTCGTCCACTGCATGATTTTGTGACATGGTGCTCTGTGAAAACACATGGAGATATTTCTGACTTAAACACCACAATCATAATAGCTAATAACTAGCTAAATATGAAGTATCCTATACAAGAGGTCCATCAGTTCCTCAAAAGGAAAAACATATATAGAGGCAGGGGACAGCAGACAGACAGACAAACAAACAAACAGACAGACAAACAGACAGACAGACAGACAGACAGACAGACAGACAGACAGACAGACAAACATACAGACAGGCAGGCGGACAAACAAATAGACAGACAGACAGACAGGCAGGCAGACAGACAGAAAGACAAACAGACAGACAGACAGACAGACAGACAGACAGACAGACAAACAGGCAGGCAGACAGACAAATAGACAGACAGACAAACAGACAGACAAACAGACAGGCAGACAGACAGACAGACAGACAAACAGACAGACAGGCAGGCAGGCAGACAGACAAACAGACAGACAGACAGGCAGGCAGGCAGGCAGGCAGGCAGACAGACAAACAGAAAAATACAGAACAGATCTCCAGACAGACAGACAAACAGAAAAATACAGAACAGATCTCCAGACAGATTGCTGTGACTGATTGATTGATAAACGTCTCTCCTATGAATTCACAGACAGAAGGAAAGCAGTTATATTATTAATCACTACAACATGAAGGAGCTCTGCAGAAGCAGAACATACATCAATTCATTTAATACTGAATAAATCCTGAATAAAAAAGTAAAAAAAAAAAAGGAAGGAAGGATGGATGGAGGGAAGGAATAAAGAAGTAAGGAAAGATGGAGGAGGGAGGGATGGATGAAAGGAATGAATGAATGAAGGTGGGAAGCACAGACAGAATGGAGAGAAGAAGGAAGGAAGGAAGGAAGGAAGGAAGGAAGGAAGGAAGGAAGGAAGGAAGGAAGGAAGGAAGGGTAGACAAATGGAAGAAGGAATCAAGAAAGAAAGAATGGCAGAAAGGAAGTATGGAAGGAAGAAAAGAAAAAAGAAAAGAAGGAAGGAAGGAAGAATGGATTGATGAATGGATAAACAAACAAACAAATGAATGAATGAACTTGCAAAACAAAAAAGAAAGAAAGAAAGAAAGAAAGAAAGAAAGAAAGAAAGAAAGAAAGAAAGAAAGAAAGAAAGAAAGAAAGAAAGAAAGAAAGAAAGGATGAATTAATGGATAGAATGTAAGTGTTTCATCACTTTGATGTAACTGATCAGGAAACAGTGTAACTGACTGAACACAAGCAGAGTCTTATGATGACTGAATGAATGAGGGACAGTGTGTGTGTGTGTGTGTGTGTGTGTGTGTGTGTGTGTGTGTGTGTGTGTGTGTGTGTGTGTGTGTGTGTGTGAGATGACACTTTGTTCACTTTGTGTCATGACACTCCTTTAACAATCCAGCACCCAGCTTCAATCTGACGTCAGCGCCGTGTGTGTGTGTGTGTGTGTGTGTGTGTGTGTGTGTGTGTGTGTGTGTGTGTGTGTGTGTAAATGCTACTGACACATCTCCAAAAACTTAGAAACCTTTTGACACTACGTGTGTGTGTGTGTGTGTGTGTGTGTGTGTGTGTGTGTGTGTGTGTGTAAATGCTACTGACACATCTCCAAAAACTTAGAAACCTTTTGACACTACGTGTGTGTGTGTGTGTGTGTGTGTGTGTGTGTGTGTGTGTGTGTGTGTGTGTATGTGTGGGTGTGTGTGTATGTGTGGGTGTGTGCGCGTGCGTTGACAGACCGAGTGTAACTACGTAACTGACAGCTTAATAATGAAAGATTAACACAAATTTACACGTGCAACATATTAAAACACGTGTAAAGTTCGAGCGATTCGGTTTCTTTGTTTTATCGTGTCATCAAACAAACAAACACAAGTTCAAAACAAACCCAGAAAACTAACCGAGCGCGAGCTCCGTCTGTCACACTGCACCTCTCTCACACACACACACACACACACACACACACACACACATATATATATATAATAACAAAATAAAAACAATAAAATAAACCCAAACACACACACACGGTGGTGTGCATCTTACCGGTGTCTCCGACGGCGCGCGCATCCAGTTTCCGCCCAGCCGGAAAGCTCGCGCGCCACGTCGGCAGCCCGGACCACGCGCATTGTGGACCGTGACGTCACGTGAACCTTCAGAACTTTCAGATAACGAAGGCGGATATAACATCAGCGTGGACCGTCCCCAATTCTATACATCCAACGTCTCCACGCCGTAACAAACAAACACACGTCATTTATTTACTTATCTGGGTTTCAAACATGTTTCAAGAACTTCAAGAGACCAGTCACAGAAATACCGGTGTGAAAATGATGAAACAATATTACTGTGCACAAACCTGAAACAAACCTGGAGTGAAAGAACATAAGTGTTCTGCAGAGATATCTGACCTTCTCAACCTCCTCAATTCTATTCAAACTCCTGGTCCTTCGTAATCTTGCTCAACCTCCTAATTCTCCTCAAACCTATTAGACTTGAACCCTTTTCAAATCTTCTCAACCTCCTCAAACTCTGCAATTCTTAAACCTCTTTAATATCCTCCTTAATCCTACTCAACCCCCTCAACCTCCTAAATCCTACTTAACATCATCAATTCTATACAACCTCTTCTTCTTTTTCATCTTCTTCTTCTTCTTTCGGCTTCTCCCTCACAACCTCCTCAACCTTCTCAATTCTAGTCAAACTTTCCATCTTCCTTAATCCTATTCAACCTCCTCATCCTCCTGAATGTCCTCCTACTCAGCCGTTCAAATTTCTAAAACCTACCCAACCTTCTGAATTCTACTGATCCTTTTTAACCTTCTCAATTCTATTCAACCTCCTAATTCTCCTCAAACCTATTAAACTTTTGTAACCCTTTTAAAATCTTCTCAAACTCAATCTTACTCAGTCTTTATCAACCTCCTCAACCCAACCCAACATCCTCAGCACCTTTGAGATGAACTGGAATTGGAGACTCCTTACCAATCCAACCTGAAGAGCTTATCTCACTAATGCTCTTCTATCTGAATGATCACTGATCACTTTTACACAAAATAAAAAAAAACTTATCCTGAGTCATTTGTGTGCAAAGCCAAACCCTACTCACTACTCAACCTCTTCAATCCTCCTCAACCTCAATACTACTCGATCCTACTGAACCTCCACAATCTCACTCAACCTTCTCAATCTTACTAAACCACCCCAATCCTCCTCAACCTCAATACTACTCGATCCTACTGAACCTCCACAATCTCACTCAACCTTCTCAATCTTACTAAACCACCCCAATCCTCCTCAACCTCAATACTACTCAATCCTACTCAACCTCCACAATCTCACTCAACCTTCTCAATCTTACTAAACCACCCCCATCCCAAACCTCAATACTACTCAATCCTACTCAACCTCCACAATCTCACTCAACCTTCTCAATCTTACTAAACCATCTTAATCCTCCTCAATCTCAATACTACTCAATCCTACAGAACCTCCACAATCTCACTCAACCTTCTCAATCTTACTGAACCATCTTAATCCTCCTTAATCTCAATACTACTCAATCCTACTGAACCTCCTCAATCTCACTCAACCTTCTCAATCTTACTAAACCACCCAATCCTCCTCAACCTCAATACTACTCAATCCTACTGAACCTCCCTAATCTTACTAAACCACCCCAATCCTCCTCAACCTCAATACTACTCAATCCTACTCAACCTCCACAATCTTACTCAACCTTCTCAATCTTACTGAACCATCTTAATCCTCCTGAATCTCAATGCTACTCAACCTCCTCAATCTCAGTCAACCTCTTAAATTTTACTGAACCACCTCAATACTATCAACCTCAATCCTCCTCAGCCTCAATACTACTCAATCCTACTGAACCTCCTCAATCTTACTAAACCACCTCAATCCCACTCAATCTCCTTAAATCCCCTAAACCTCTACAATCTCAACTCCCTGAACACTTTTCAATTCTTCTCAGTGCTCCTCTATTATAGTGATCAAGAATAATGCATAATTTATTTAATAAAAACACCGGACCCCAAAAAGTGCGACCCGAGGCGGAAGTTCGAAACCGGAAGTTTTGATGACCGCCGTGTTCCGGTGTTGTTCCGCTGTAGTTTGATGTGATAGTATGAGTCGAAAACGGGTTCAATTACCAAATGCACTATTTAGTGCAAAAGTGTACAAACAATAAACGTTAAATATTAAATTACGTAAATAAGAAAATATGTTATAAGCTAGATTTCTTCTGTGCTCCTTCATCCGGCTCGTTGGTCTAGGGGTATGATTCTCGCTTAGGGTGCGAGAGGTCCCGGGTTCAAATCCCGGACGAGCCCAATATTTTTCAAATTTTTTCCTATAAAAACCTAAATAAATGTAAAAATACGTTATTAAAAAATATATTTCACACTATTTAGGATTTCTTTCTTTAGTTTCTAAATAATTAATTTGATCCAGGTAAAGAATCTCTGAAAAGGTCTCTTGAAAATGTGAACATCTCACAACACTTCCAGATGAATCCTGGTTTCTTCATCAGTATTTGAGCAATCCTCTCAACACAGAACAAAATACTCTGTGAAAAAAATCTCCACACTTTTCACCCATCAGCATCTCAACCGGCCCAAAGCCACACCATTAAAGCCTGAGATTTTACACAAAAGTTGTTTTTTTTAAAAAAAATCAATGTTCCACCTAAGGTATGTTTTTCCTATCGAAATAATATCCACAAATGTCACTAAATTCATTTGACGTCAACAAAATTCCAAGCAAAAATCTTTACTGTCAACCTTTTAGCTCTGAACTCTTAACTCTTTTAGGATTCCTCGCTGATAGCCAAAGGGTTCTTATTCATTCAGGTGAAGAGCAACAAGACACATATGCTCCAAAACACAATTACGGTTGAGGTTATTTGGAGTAAAATCCACCAGAAAACGACACGTAATCTGAGGAAACGCACAAAGTATACATGTAAAACCCATTGTGTGGTTTCAATAATAAAAAACTTAAATATTCATAGTTTGTGGAGTAGACGTTAACTCAATATCAATCAACGTGAGATGTGGTAAAGAAGCATTTTTTCCACCTATATGTTCTTTTTCTTCAAATGTGTTAGCATGAAACTTTCCCACGTTCCATCTTCTCCAAAAGAAAAAAAAATGGAGGTTATTATAACAGCAAATGGGAACTAAATGTGGACAATCTGATGTTCAATTATCCACAAACTTTGCTGTATATAATGTGTATATTAGTTACCACTTGACTTTTACCTCAGGAATTGTTCTAAATTTACATCTGCTACCTAGAAATCTATCCACACCTACAGAACCTGACCTGTCCGTTAAATTTGACCTAGCTGTGGAAGTTCATTGTAGTAGCTATGCTAGTTTTGCTAGTTCTGACTGTATCTTCACTGTATCGCTAAACAGGTCACACATCGCAAGTTTCTAAACCTGATCGATTTCGGCCTCGAGCTAGGGGAACGAGAATCTGAAAAAGGACATCCGTAGTGAAATTGTTCAATAAATCACACCAGATTACAGGTTATTTTAAAAATACACACAGAAGTTTATTCAAGGATACAGTTCATATCTAATATAATACAATATTCATATGTACAGCATGTAATTAGAGATTTATTGATATTCGTTCACAGCTTGATATACGATTCCCTTTGCAGAGCAAAAAATTCAACAATATCAAGAAAAAGACCGAACTTCCAGGAAAAAAAACGATTCACATCTTCGTAAGAAATGCATAATAACAATAATAATAATAAGTCAAGCTTATAAAAAGCATCTAAAGATCACGGTGTGGATAAAATCCTTTAATTTCCCTTTCAGTTGTATTTAATCCTTAATAATATATGAGTGTACACTTGTTCTCCGCTTTGTGTTTGTGTTTGTGTGTGTGTGTGTGTGTGTGTGTGTGTTGTGACTTCATCCTATCTTCATCACTTTCAGTCTGTTTTGTATATTTTATCTATCACCCCTCGTTCTCTCTGCTTCAGAGCTTCTGTTTGTATGGATTTTTCTTTGCTAGCTATTAAACAGCTAGCTGATCAGGTAGCTACCTAGCGACCTAGCTAAGCATGTAATGCGGAAGAAATGTCTCTTAGTATGTAATGGAGCTGGCTAGTTTATATTTGCCCGGTCGTTAGTTACGGTTGGAGAAATAGTGTAAGCTAGGATGTGCTAGGTAGCAGTGGAGAAACCATGGCATACGGGTTAAACACCTAAAAAACCCACCCAGTGAGTGAGATTGGAAGAAAAAGCGCTAATCTGCATCGCTAGCTGGGAGGTGCTGCTCGTTTGATTGATTTTTTCTTCCAATTTCCAAGCAGTCCAAAAGGTTTAGAGGAAAACAAATTGAATGTACAGAAGTGAAATTAAAAGTATAAAAATAATAATTCTAGCCTCTGTGTTTTCCGGGGTCAATACGGCTAAGATTAGCATTGCTAAATGGAGCGATGTGTGTAAAAAACATAAAATAAAATTAAAAACTGGTTTATTATCGCTGACGAGCCTAAAGTGCATGTTATTCTGTATAAAGCTCTTTATAATAACATACACACACAAATATACACACACACACAACAAATTGTTGCTACGCAAAAAAAGTGACTACGGTTAAACGACATTCCCCGCAACAAACCGACTTCCCATAATGCCCTTTGTTTAAAAAATAAAATAATAAAAGATTCACATTTATCCGTGTAAATACGATCACCCTGTACAGAAACTCAGGCTGATTGAAACTGCATCCGTACTTAACGTTAGCCGATAGGATGCTACGTCGTAGCAGCTAACGGTTAGCATGCGGATCTGACGAGCCGTTATATAGCCGTGTTTCGGCAACCATGACACGCGCTCCTCGCGTACTGTACGCCCCTGCGACTGCGTAAAAAGGCGACGTTACTCGCTGTGCAAGTGCAGAGTTCTGATCTAGTACATAGTACTTACGTAATATACGGACGTGCCGCAACAGCAGGAGCTGCTGATGCTCTGAGCATTTGTTTCTTATATAACCGTATTTTCTGGAGTATAAAAGAAAATCTTGTTATCTTGAGCCCGGACGACACTCACGCAATACCGGCGCTCACACAACGGGGGCGGTATGACAGGACGCGACACTGCAACTAACCAACACAGAGCTGAGCCTCAAATCGCACATTTGCGCATGACATCACATTAACGCCATTTGGCAGACCCCCTCATCCAGAGCCCCATCCGATTATCTCATTTATACAAGGGTTAAGGACCTTCTTGAAGGACCCAGGAACAGTAGCTTGGTGGTGCTGGGATTTTAACTCGTGACCTTTGGATCAACGCTTTACCTCGAACTTTCCTACAAAGGGAAGCTGCGCTACCAAGTCCCTTACACAATTTTTAAACAATTCTCCAGAAATTCTAATCTGAGACCCAAAAAATGGGAGGAGAATAGAAGTGGGGGTGGCAGGGTTGTAGTGGGAGTGGGAGGGGCTTAGCCTGAGTACCCCTTTCAA
>NC_139600.1:15418075-15423075 GCF_946808225.1 Silurus aristotelis | reverse complement strand
TACCCGAAAGGATGTAAGTAAATAAATAAACATAAAATAAAATGCATCTAATACTTAATAATATTTTATAATATTATTAATACAAAATTATAAATAGAATAATTGTAAATAGAATAAATATATTCAGCGTCCACAGGATCGACCATTAAAAAAAAAAGTCTGGCACAAACATATTTTGATTAAAAAAAATTTTATATTGAATTTGTTATGTAAATTATATGTAAAAAAAAAAAAAAAAAGAAAAAAAAAAAAAAAGTAGCAAACCTTTGCTTTTTTAAATTTATTTTGTACATAAGATATATATTTTGTATTTACAAATGAAATATTTATAAAAATCTTTAAATTTGTATTCATTTTTTTATAATTTCTATTTTTATTTTAACTGTATAGATGTATATAAATATAAAAGATACTAAAATATTTTTTTTTATTTGATTAAATGTATTTATATTAATTGTAATGTATTCAGTCTAAACTATTAATCATTTATTTTCAATAATTTTTCCATTAATCTGAAATGATATAAAAATTTTCTTTACAATTTATTTAGAAAATGTAAACAGTTAAAGTTAAAATATTTTATTTTTATATTTTATTTTATTAAATTATTATATTAACAAAAATATTCTAGTGTTAACTTCAAGTACATATTATTTCTATAATAATTTAAAAAGCAATGATTCATATTATAGTTTCAGTTTATTACTTACATTTATTACTTAAATCAAACATTTATTTTAGATTAAATTAATACTTACTAATAATTTTTTTTTCACTCATTTTAGTTTTTGGTTTTAAATCTCACTGTTTATCCCTTTAACCTGACCGACTGATATTAATGTATAATTTTATAATAAATCTAGAGAAATGAAAAGATAAAAAATAATGCAGCATGTAGAATCTCACACACGTCCCGTAAAACCCTGGTGTTTCCTCTCTACATACCTGTAATGTTATAATGCAGAGAACATACATGACTAAATGCATGAACGTGTACGTGTGTGTGTGTGTGTGTGTGTATACGTGTGTGTGTGTGGGTGTATGTTTTTGTGTATAGGTCTCATAATGACAGACCGGGGCTCTGAGTGCGTAGGGGCTTTTTTTTTTTTTTTTTTTTTTACGAGCAGGTGTACAGTGTTGAAATACGGCAAACAATGTGACTTGAAAGAATGCAGATAAATACCACTGGGGACAAGTCACGACTGAGTGTCTCTCTTACGCTCTCACACACACACACACTCACACATGTAAACACACATACACACAATCCCATTAATCTGTAGCAAACAGACTGTGTGTGAGTGTAAAAGTGAGTGTGTGTGTAAGTGTATATATATTAATATATGGTGTGTGTATGCGGGTGTGTACGTGGAGGTGCGTATGGACCACTCACTCGTTAAAGCCTGACAGAGGGGGAGACGGGACTTCCTGTCTGTACGTGCCGGGAGCGATGTCGCCGTGAGGCTCGGGCTTGATTGGCTGGTGGTCCTGTGCAGCGTCTGAAAGGTTAACCAATCAGGGGATGTTCATGTAAATTATTGACACAACAAATTTGTGTGTAGACCAATCATGGATCACTCAGTAGTTTGGAATGTATATCAGTGCGTGTGTGTGTGTGTGTGTGTGTGTGTGCGTCCATCAGTGTGTATATCACGCACCAGGTTTGAAAGAAGAAGCTCCACCCTTCTGCTCGTCAGAGGCAGTGGGGAAGAGCATGATGGGTGAAGAGAGGACGTGGGGCGGGTAGAGCAGGGGCATGGAGGGCAGGATCACGCCGGGCACAAGGGGGATAAGACCTGAACCGGAAGCTGAAACCAACGGAGTCACCAGCTGTGTACACACACACACATCATATATCACATTAATATATATCTTTGAGAATGATTTAATATGCACATAAAATAATTCATTATTATTTCATTGTAAATGCAATATAGTTGTATTATATTGTATCATATCCTGTCTATAATAAAACAAAGAGATAATATAAAACATTTAATTTAAAAATGAAAGGACAAGTATATCTATAAAATTCAATTAATAAATAAATAAATAAATAATATAAAAATAATAATAAATAAAGTGTATTTTTATTTAATTATATCATTTTATATCATACAATTATAGAATATAATTTAAAAGAAAATACACAACAATATACATTATTATTACATTCCGTGGCCAAAAGTATTGGGACACCCAACTTCAGCAGGCACACGATTGTGTACGACGACGTTGGATGCTGTAGAATAAACCTGTTCCAGCATGACACAAAGCCAGCTCCATGAAGATACGCTTTACATGGTTTGGAAGTGTGTGGAAGATCTCCTGTTATAGAGCTCCAACCCTATTGGGATGAATTTTTCATGCTGGCTGCACTTCAGGAACCTCTTCACCTCACCTACATCAGTACCTGACTTTACTAACACTCTTGTGGCTAAATGAGCACAAAGATCTAGTGAAACAACTTCCCAGAAGCGTTTGAGATGTTCAAAAAGCACAATCTAATGCTCAGGTGTCCACAATCATTGGTGTATAAAATGTGTATATTAGTCACCACTTGACTTTAACCTCAGGAATTGTTCTAAACATGTGCTGCTGAATGACTAGCATTAGCATGACTCAACACATTCTATCGCCAATACATCTGCTACATAGAAATCTATACACACCTACAGGGCCGGACCGGACCGTTAAACTCGACCTAGCTGTGGAAGAAAATTGCTATGCTAGCTATTACTAGCTTAAAGCTTATTGCAAGCTAAAAGCTAGCTAGAAATATCTATGCTAATTTGCTAATTATGTCTGTATCATTGCTGTATGAAATGTATACAAAAATAAGCTTGCACAAATCTCCACAAAATCATCCCAAAACAGCAAAATGGTACATTAGTTATTACTTGAACTTTTACCTCAGGAATTGTTCTAAACATTTGCTGCTGAGCGACAAGCACTAGCACGCCTCAACACAGTCTAGCGCTGGTACATCTGCTAAGTAGAAATTTAGCCAAACGCTAGAGTTCGCTACAGTAGCTTGGATAGTTACAGTATGCTCGTATCATCTCACAGAAACCTCTACAAAATCTAGTGAAACATCTTCCCAGAAGAGTGGAGGTCATTATAAGAGCAAAAAGGTCGGCTGAATGTGGAATGGGGTGCTATGGTAAGGTGTCCACCAACTTTTAGCCATAGAGATTTTATATGTATTAGTATTGTGTTCGTGTGTTAATTAAATTAATTGTAAATAAAATTATATAGTATTTACAGTAGGGAAAGACAGCGTCATGGGCGGAGTCATGAGCCTCGGCGATCCGGAAGGCGATCCGGTCATGGAGGCGGAGTTAGAGCGGCTGATGCGCTCGTAAGGTGACGGGGGCGTGGCTCTGGACGAGGTGGACGATGATGATGATGATGATGCTGATGGAGAGGAAGAAGAGGATCGCGGAGGAGGAGAGGACTTCTTGCTGAGTGACAGGTCCACGGGCTCCATCTGCGCGTGTGTGGGGGCGTCTGGGCCGTGAGACGGAGTGTGTGAGTGTGTGTGAGTGTGTATGGAGCCGTGGTACGGAGGGTAGTGAGGAGCGTAGCAGTACTGAGATGGATGAGGACCGATGGAGAACATGGCGCTGTAGGTTTCAGCTGTCTGAGACTTCACCAAGGATGGGTAGCTCTGAAAGAACACACAGAGAGGGGAGAGGGAGAGTAAATATCTGTGAGCTCTCTTTTTCTTTCACACACACACCCACACACACACACACACACACACACACACACACACACACACACACACACACACACCCTTCTCGAGGCAGCTGTGTACTCAGGAGACGGATGATGAAAAACTGCTTTTACGGAACAAGTCGAAGCCAAAGCTAACTCACAGGCCCCCTGAAAAGCCTAACCTAATGAGAAAGGAATGTACATCCATCTGAACACACACACACACACACACACACACACACACACACACACACACTTCCCTTCACATTTGAATCAAGAGTCCGTAATGTAGCGTTGATCTACACCATAATGTCAAAAGTTTGTGGACACCCCAGTATTTTTTTTTTTTAATCATCCCATTCCACATTTCCTCTTATAATAAGCTCAGGACAGAAACCCAAGGAGATACATCTACAGGTGTGAGGACCACATTCAGCTAGAAGTAAACCTGCTATCACTTTTCCACCCACTCCACTTTTCCTCAATCCTTCTGACTTTCTCTTTCTTTCTCTCCAGCATGTATCTCCACTTTTCCTGGTTCTTGACAGCCTGCTAAGCTTCAGTTAGTACTGATTATCTAATAGTATGAAGTTAGCTTCAACAATGTTGGAACTGTAATCAATGGACATTCAGTGTTGAGGATGAGGATGGGTTCCATTTTGAGTCTGGATTCTCTCAAAGTTTCTTCTTCATGACATAAGAGCCATAACTATTAGAATGTGTGAGGGTTATTAGTGACCCTCACGCTTCACTCTGATCCTACAGATGATACATTGGGAAAAAACAAATGGCCTCCTGATTTAACAGCAGAGAAACAGAGTTTTTTAGTCCTTGATTTGGATGCACAGAAACAGGACTTCGGTCTACACACACACACACACACACACACACACACACACACACACACACACACACACACGAGTGCGCACACATGCACACAACCCCGGCATGTGATTGGCCGATCTCCAGGCCTCCTATGAAGAGGAAACATGGGGGTTGTTTTGTTTTTTGTTGTGTTTTTTTTTCTCTGGTCGAGCCAGTCGAGCAACAGGAGGGTGAGATTAACTCGATACCACACACAAACACACACACACACACACACACACACACACACACACATGTTAATTCATGCATTAAAAAACACACAGCGGCTTCTTAATTACCACTCAACCAGAAAAAGTGTGCAACCAACGCTGAGGGGGGAAGGTGATAAAAGATGTTTAAAGGTGATGAAGGGGGTTGAAGATGAGGAAAGGATGAAGGTGATAAAGGGATAAAGA
>NC_139600.1:15403075-15413075 GCF_946808225.1 Silurus aristotelis | reverse complement strand
AGGTTACAGAATGACACTTACATACATATAGACATAAAGAATGACACAGGCCACGCCTCCTTCACTATAATAGATATATAGAATGACACAGACCACGCCTCCTTCACTATAATAGATATATAGAATGACACAGGCCACACCTCCTTCAATATAATAGATATATAGAATGACAGGCCACACCCCTTGACTATAATAGACATATAGAATGACACAGGCCACACCTCCTTCACTATAATAGACATATAGAATGACACAGGCCACACCCCTTCCCATTGACCGCCACGGGAATGTGTAAGAATCACAGTAATTACAAGGAATGTTTGTGTATGTGTGTGTGTGTGTGTGTGTGTGTGTGTGTGTGTGTGTGTGTGTGTGTGGGTGTGTGTGGGTGTGTGTTCTTTCTCTCCTTGCACTCTGAAAACAGGAAAAGAGGCTCAGTGTGCTAGCTGAAACGTGTGATGCAAGAGAGAGCCTTGAAACAAAAAGCCCCAGACACAGCAGCATTCAAATAGCACCCCCCCCCCCCCCCCCCCTAAGCCACATGCACACTCATACACACACACACACACACATGCACACTTATACACACTCATACACACACATGTTCACCCATACACACACATGCACACCCATACACACCCATACACACTCATACACACCCATGCACACGCATGCACACACATGCACACACATGCACACTTATACACACTCATACACACACATGTTCACCCATACACACTCATACACACCCATACACACCCATAAACACTCATACACACCCATGCACACGCATGCACACCCATATGCACACTTATACACACTCATACACACACATGTTCACCCATACACACACATGCACACACATGCACACCCATACACACCCATACACACCCATACACACTCATGCACACGCATGCACACGCATGCACACGCATGCACACGCATGCACACACATGCACACACATGCACACTCATACACACACATGTTCACCCATACACACTTATACACACCCATACACACCCATACACACGCATGCACACCCATATGCACACTTATACACACTCATACACACACATATGTTCACCCATACACACTCATACACACCCATACACACTCATACACACACATATGTTCACCCATACACACTCATACACACCCATACACACACATGCACACCCATACATACACACATGCACACCCATACACACACATGCACACTTATACACACCCATACACACACATGCACACTTATACACACTCGTACACACACATGTTCACCCATACACACCCATACACACCCATACACACTCATACACACACATATGTTCACCCATACACACTCATACACACCCATACACACACATGCACACCCATACACACACATGCACACTTATACACACCCATACACACACATGCACAATTATACACACTCGTACACACACGTTCACCCATACACACTCATACACACCCATACACACTCATACACACACATATGTTCACCCATACACACTCATACACACCCATACACACACATGCACACCCATACATACACACATGCACACCCATACACACACATGCACACTTATACACACCCATACACACACATGCACACTTATACACACTCATACACACACATGTTCACCCATACACACACATGCACACACATGCACACCCATACACACCCATACACACTCATACACACCCATGCACACGCATGCACACACATGCACACACATGCACACACATGCACACACATGCACACACATGTTCACCCATACACACACATGTTCACCCATACACACACATGCACACACATGCACACCCATACACACCCATACACACTCATACACACCCATACACACACATGCACACCCATACACACCCATACACACACATGCACACTTATACACACCCATACACACACATGCACACCCATACATACACACATGCACACCCATACACACACATGCACACTTATACACACCCATACACACACATGCACACTTATACACACTCATACACACACATGTTCACCCATACACACACATGCACACACATGCACACCCATACACACCCATACACACTTATACACACCCATGCACACGCATGCACACACATGCACACACATGCACACACATGCACACTCATACACACACATGTTCACCCATACACACTCATACACACCCATACACACTCATACACACCCATACACACTCATACACACCCATGCACACGCATGCACACCCATATGCACACTTATACACACTCATACACACACATATGTTCACCCATACACACTCATACACACCCATACACACTCATACACACACATATGTTCACCCATACACACTCATACACACCCATACACACACATGCACACCCATACATACACACATGCACACCCATACACACACATGCACACTTATACACACCCATACACACACATGCACACTTATACACACTCATACACACACATGTTCACCCATACACACACATGCACACCCATACACACCCATACACACTTATACACACCCATGCACACGCATGCACACACATGCACACACATGCACACACATGCACACTTATACACACTCATACACACACATGTTCACCCATACACACTCATACACACCCATACACACCCATAAACACTCATACACACCCATGCACACGCATGCACACCCATATGCACACTTATACACACTCATACACACACATGTTCACCCATACACACACATGCACACACATGCACACCCATACACACCCATACACACCCATACACACTCATGCACACGCATGCACACGCATGCACACGCATGCACACGCATGCACACACATGCACACACATGCACACTCATACACACACATGTTCACCCATACACACTTATACACACCCATACACACCCATACACACGCATGCACACCCATATGCACACTTATACACACTCATACACACACATATGTTCACCCATACACACTCATACACACCCATACACACTCATACACACACATATGTTCACCCATACACACTCATACACACCCATACACACACATGCACACCCATACATACACACATGCACACCCATACACACACATGCACACTTATACACACCCATACACACACATGCACACTTATACACACTCGTACACACACATGTTCACCCATACACACCCATACACACCCATACACACTCATACACACACATATGTTCACCCATACACACTCATACACACCCATACACACACATGCACACCCATACACACACATGCACACTTATACACACCCATACACACACATGCACAATTATACACACTCGTACACACACGTTCACCCATACACACTCATACACACCCATACACACTCATACACACACATATGTTCACCCATACACACTCATACACACCCATACACACACATGCACACCCATACATACACACATGCACACCCATACACACACATGCACACTTATACACACCCATACACACACATGCACACTTATACACACTCATACACACACATGTTCACCCATACACACACATGCACACACATGCACACCCATACACACCCATACACACTCATACACACCCATGCACACGCATGCACACACATGCACACACATGCACACACATGCACACACATGCACACACATGTTCACCCATACACACACATGTTCACCCATACACACACATGCACACACATGCACACCCATACACACCCATACACACTCATACACACCCATGCACACACATGCACACCCATACACACCCATACACACACATGCACACTTATACACACCCATACACACACATGCACACCCATACATACACACATGCACACCCATACACACACATGCACACTTATACACACCCATACACACACATGCACACTTATACACACTCATACACACACATGTTCACCCATACACACACATGCACACACATGCACACCCATACACACCCATACACACTTATACACACCCATGCACACGCATGCACACACATGCACACACATGCACACACATGCACACTCATACACACACATGTTCACCCATACACACTCATACACACCCATACACACTCATACACACCCATACACACTCATACACACCCATGCACACGCATGCACACCCATATGCACACTTATACACACTCATACACACACATATGTTCACCCATACACACTCATACACACCCATACACACTCATACACACACATATGTTCACCCATACACACTCATACACACCCATACACACACATGCACACCCATACATACACACATGCACACCCATACACACACATGCACACTTATACACACCCATACACACACATGCACACTTATACACACTCATACACACACATGTTCACCCATACACACACATGCACACACATGCACACCCATACACACCCATACACACTTATACACACCCATGCACACGCATGCACACACATGCACACACATGCACACACATGCACACTCATACACACACATGTTCACCCATACACACTCATACACACCCATACACACCCATACACACCCATACACACTCATACACACCCATGCACACGCATGCACACCCATATGCACACTTATACACACTCATACACACACATATGTTCACCCATACACACTCATACACACCCATACACACTCATACACACACATATGTTCACCCATACACACTCATACACACCCATACACACACATGCACACCCATACATACACACATGCACACCCATACACACACATGCACACTTATACACACCCATACACACACATGCACAATTATACACACTCGTACACACACATGTTCACCCATACACACCCATACACACCCATACATACACACACACACACACACACACACACACACACACACACACACACACACACACACACATGCACACCCATACACACACATGCACACCCACACACATACATGTACACTCATACACACCCATACACACACATGCACACACATACACACACATGCACACCCAAACACACACATGTACACCCACACACATACATGTAAACTCATACACACCCATACACACACATGCACACACATACACACACATGCACACATACACACACATACTCACACACGCACACTCATACACACATATGCACACACATGCACACACATGCAGACACATGCACACACGTGCACACACATACACACACATACTCACACACGCACACTCATACACACACATGCACACACGTAGACCCATGCACACCCATACACACAAATGCACACCCATGCACATCCATATACACACATGCACACACATGCACACACATACACACACATACACACACACGCACACTCATACACACACATGCACACCCATACACACCCATACACACCCATACACACACACACACACACACACACACACACACATGCACACACATACACACACATACACACACATACACACACATTCTCTGAGTCATGTATATGCTGAAGGATATCTTCAGGTGTCTGTGTTACACTCTAACTCTATCTGTAAGATTTAGATAAATGCGGATTTAATTCCTCCGATTGTTTCACTTTCTCCTTCTTTTCCGCACAAGTATGATTTTTTCCGGTGTAAAAAAAAACACAAAAACACAAACTCCAAAACACATCCAATAAAACCTCATTAATTTCTTCACAACTACGAGCTTCAGACCAGAAAATCATCTGAAATTTAAAGTTTGCACAGTGAATATAATCGTCTATAAGTACGGTTTTACTTCGTCTTTAAGGCACCCGAGCTTTCGCTCTTCACGCTGAGGTGTGAATAACGCAGTCTAAATGACTAGCAGACTATGTTGAACATCAAACACACACACACACACACACACACACACACACACACACACACACACACACACACACACACACACACACACACACACACACAAGGAGACACACAAATCTCTAATAACACACTGCAATGAGGTCAACAATGTGGTTAAACCCAGGCCTACATATTTCAGGTTTCAGTCACGTTCGCTACGTTCACTTTTTCACTGTAACACATACAAACACACTCAGAATCTAATCCTCATCCGATTTTTACACCAGTTTATAGTCAATATGGTGTTCACTTCTATCTTTTTTTTTTTTTAGCATGAACAGTGCGCTTTTTTTAATCTGTTCTTTTTTTTTTTTTTTTTTTTTTGCACAGATTAACGCTGGGCTATAAGCCAGAAATATGATTTCTTTTTATTTCAGAAACGTAAAATTATGAAATAATAAATATACATAATTATATATATAAATAATTAGAAATGACTGCTGACAAACCAGTTAAATATGTGAATTATGCAATATATTTATATACATATCTATCAAAGAATCTGTGCTGAATATGTTTCATAACTCGCAGATTTACAACTCGCAGATTCACAATTCAGAATTTTACATTGTTTACATTCATTCATTCATTCATTCATTCATTTATTTAATTTTTTCATCATTTAAAACTGACAAAATGCAAAATGGTCTAAAAATTTCAAATCATAAAATTGGCATTAAAAAAAAAAATCATGATTTATAGATGAAAAAACGCACATCACAATTTGACACCACTTTTCTTTTCTTTTTTTTGTCAGTTTAACAATATTTTTATCTCAGATATTATTTGGATTTTTTGGCCCCGATGTGACCGAACCTTCTTCCCTCCATTAATGACATTTTTTTGACTTAAGGTTGACAGGTACAGTTTCCTACGTCCACAGCAGATGCGACAATGAGGACATTTTTTGATAATAAAATATGTGCTGTTTTGTATTGTATTGTATTGTATTTTGTTGTATTGTATTTTGTTGTATTGTATTGTATTGTATTGTATTGTATTATATTTTGTTGTGTTGTTTTACATTCTCTTGTAATGTATTGGAGTGTGTTGTATTGCATTGTGTTATACTGCATTGTGGTATAATCTGTTATATTGTATTATGTTGTGTTGTATTGTGTAACCTGTTTTATTGATTGTCCTCAAATATCTAAATGAATCACACACACACACACACACACACACACACACACACACACACACATGGAGTGTGTGCTGTATTACGCGTGCACCAGCATGGCCTACACTAATCTTATACTAATGTAAGAATCCCAAAGAAAGTCAAGACACACAACTGAACAACACGCGCGCGCTGCTCCGGGACGAGCGCGCTGAGCGGCGCCGAGCGTACGAGACGGGCGAGTGCGCGCCGGTCCCCATGGTTACGCACACCCTGGCGTTCTGGGTGCGCACAAGCGGCGCGGGCACGCGCAGGAAGAAGACCTGCGCTTAATAATAATAAATAATAATAATAATAATAATAATAATAATAATAATAATAATAATAATAATAATAGACATTAAAATAAAGTTTCAACGTTATTTTGACGGACGTTTTTATACACATCTAAAACACACTTAAATTTAATTGTGTTTCAATTTTATTTATTCAGTTATTATATCATTATTGGGTCACGTGAAGGTCTAGAAGAGGAGTGGTCCAGGATTCCTCTGAGGTTGTGAGGATGTTTTTTTCTTATTAGATTTTTAAACACACCACAAAGCCTAAGGTTCCACGAAGCAGTAGATGATCCAAGACCAGTTTCGGATATAAAATATTACTCACATGTTGGTGAAAGTGCGGCGCTTCAGCTCTTTTTCTGAATCCGGACTGAAAAATAGCAGACAGCCAGAGGAAGAAGAAGGAGGACAGGATGGAGTGAGTTCGAGCTCCGTGTTCCTCTTACTGACGTCCTGAACAATCAAATCCCAAACTTCTCAGAGTTCTGAGACTTTCTTCTGCGCCCACTTGTGACGGTATGGGCGGGGCGGGGCGGGTAGCAGAAGAAGGGCGGGGCTGGAAGCGTACAGGGGCGTATCTGGATGCTTAGAGGGGCGGGGCTGGGTGGGACAGGAGGGTGAGGGAGTGGGTGTGGATCTTCAGGCTTTCCTGAGTAGGAAGGAAGGAAATAAAAAAAAAAAATGTTAACAGGGTGTGGATGCTCTCTCTTTCTCTCTCTCTCTCTCTCTCTCTCTCTCTCTCTCTCTCTCTCTCTCTCTCACATTCTGTCTGTCTCTCTTTCCATCTATCTCCCTCTATTTGTATGTCTGTCTGTCTCTCTCTCTCTCTCTCTCTCTCTCTCTCTCTCTGTTACTTTCTGTCTATCCATTCTCTCTTTCTCTGTCTGCCTCTGTCACACTCTATATATCTGTCTGTCTCTCTCTCTATCTCACTTTCTATGTTACTTTTTTCATGTATGTCTTTTATCTTTCTGTCTCTTCCGCCTGTCCCTCTTTCTGTCGATTTCTGTCTCCTTCACTATTTGTCTTTATTTGTCTGTCCATCTCTATCTGTCTGTTTCACTTTCTCTCGATCATCTTATTAGTCCGTCTTTGTCCATCTCACGCTCTCTCCTTGTCTGTCATTTCATCGTGATGTCTATCCGTCTCTCTCTCTCTTTGTCTGTCCATGTCTCTGTCTGTCCGTCTCTCTTTGTCGGTTTATCTCTATACATCATGGCTCACCATGTTGTTAGGGAACATGTATATTTATGTGTAGAGAGAGATGTGACAGTGTGTGTGTGTGTGTGTGTGTGTGTGTGTGTGTGTGTGTGTGTGTGTGTGTTTAATGGTTAAAATGGGCCTATAGATAATAGGAAACTCATGATGTCACTCTCAGCACTAACATTTCTCTCTTTAGCAATAACTTTATACTTTTAGTCTTTTTTATTTCTTTATTCTGCTTGTTTTTTATTTTCATGTGCAACTGGAAGCTTCTGTCACCAAAACAAATAGTGCAAACATACTTGGCAATAAAACTCTTTCTGATTCTGATTCTTAATAACATCAGTCATTCAACACTTTGACGTTCAGAGCAGATATCAGAGAAAGTGTTAGGCTGCAGCACACAGCTGGAACAAACCGATCTGTTCCATCATGAAGTTTTTCACTAATTCACAATTGGGTTCAGAGAAACGGGGGAGAGAGAATTCCTGGAACACACCTGCGACTCACACCTGTGAACTTCTATTGAGGGTCTGCAGACGTGTGAACTGGGAGGAAACTACAGGGTAGAGCACATCACCATGGCAACAGATTACAGTGGATCGTTCGCGTGTGAGAGAGATATGGGGAAAATTGGAGGGGTGGAGAGGTGGAGAGTGTGTGTGTGTGTGTGTGTGTGTGTGTGTGTGTGTGTGTGTGTGTGTGTGTGTGTGTGTGTGTATATTCAGTGTCAGATCATAAACAGTTGCCGGTCAGGAAGGTGATTTATGATGAAGCTGACAGAACTACATCTGTGATATAACAGGATATAATTATAGTTGTGACTATAATGTCACAAAATTGCATCATCTCCAACATTACAAACACACACACAAACACACACAGACACACACACCAGTAACAAATACATTTATACACACAAAGACACACCCGGAGACATAAAAACACACCCACTAATACTTCACACGCCCTCCATACTGACGGCATTCAATGCATTTTCATCGGAACTATTCCACATACAATCGTTTGAGTTGTTTCACACACACACCCTCAGACATACACACCCCCAGACACACACACACACACACACACACACCCCCAGACACACCCCCATGTCTGGTAGCACCCCTGTGTGTGTGTGTGTGTGTGTGTGTGTGTGTGTGTGTGTGTGTGTGTGTGTGTGTTTGAGATTTCTGACTATATTGTGATGCAATCTGTCAAGAAACCGGCACACAGAAAAACATGGAATGTGATTATTAAATGTTAAACATTGTAGGATTGTTTATATGCATAATACAAAAAAACGTTTTCAGAACACGCAGGAAGGTCACGTGAACAAATACCGTTTAAAAGAAACGATGATGTATGTAAACAGTAGCTGTGTGGAAAATCCGCTGCTTAGCTAGTCATGGTTTTGCTAGCTCTGAGAAACGTGAGAATGACAGACAGACAATACGATGGAGACAGACAGACAAAATAACAGA
>NC_139600.1:15370575-15400575 GCF_946808225.1 Silurus aristotelis | reverse complement strand
ACACACACACACACAATCTTACATTTGTGCAAAAGAATGTGCACACCTTATCAAATTGCATGCCAGTTCCTCAGCATTCAGTCTCTATTCAGCAGAAGAAATCAAGCTAAATTTGGCTTATGATGGATTAAAATGCTGAATCTGGTCATGTGACCCCAAAGGTTATAAGTTCAAATAAGTAAAAATCCTGTGATAAAGTTCTATAAAAAAAATCAATAAATAGCATTGATTGCAGTAGTGACACTTCAAAGCATTTTGTGTGACAACAAAAAGTGTTCCCAAATTAAAGCGGACTTGAATCGGACGTTACGGGTTGCCATGGTAACGCACAAACTGAGTGAGTGCAGTAACAGTTACAGGGTAACAAACTATTGCTAGAATTCTAATTTGTACGTAGCAGACATGCAGATATGACACGATCCAAGCAACGATGTAATAATAATCAACATCAGTGCTATGGGAACGCTCCTCGTCCAATCAGATTGAAGAACCGGATCGAACTGTTTGAAATCCAATCTACCAATCAGAGTTCGGGTTGAGGTTTCAGGGATGATGACGTTCTTGATGAACAGAAGCTGAAAGATGGATAGGGGATGCTATATTTACTCCCCTGCAAGTCCCTGATGTGCAGGTGGATCAGTGAGGAGAGTCAAGTTGTAAATAATGGCTTATGGGTGATTTCTAAATTGTAGGGCGATTTTGCAATTCTGGAACAAGCAGGCTTAAAAAACAAACATTTCTGAAGCCAGTAAACATGGGGCATTCTGCCACGCCCGTGCCACACGTGTCTTCAAATCCCTGCTTGCGTGCAGCATTCGGGGGCCATGGCACAAAAGGGTTGATGTAATCCTCAAACCAAGGTATCTACCCACGCATTCGCATACCTGCACCGACAGAAACCTGGCAGCTGTTTCACAGAGTGTGAAGCTGCAGATTTACAAGCGCTACAGTTGTTCGTACGCGTGCCCTGATTGTTAGTGTGTGTAATGAACATGGGTTGATCCTGTAAATCGTATGCTAATCAAAAGGGTGGCCGACAGAGGGAAAATAAAATCTCTCTTTAATGAGGATAATGCCTAGTTAATTTTATATCATCATCGTGTATAAGAATCAGGATGATTTATTGCTGGAATATATAAACAGATCGGGTAAAAACCCAATGCTCAGCGGGTTACTGATCAGAATGTTGGGTGATTTGTCCAAGCTGCCACTCTTGGGGCCCCTGAGCAAGGTCCTTTATCCTCATGGCTCCAGGGGGTCTGTATCATGGCTGACCCTGTGCTCTGACCCAAGCTTCCTAACATGAAATGGCTGGGATATGTTCTTGTAGCGAACAATTGACAAGGTTCTGGGTGTGGCTAAAATAAGCCACGCCCCTTTTAGGTTTTAATGAAACAAAAGAGGACGGGGCTTGTACGTGATGAAAGACAGAAGCCGGCAATGACTGCCAGGCAGCAGAGTTTTCAATAAGTCATTGCTCATGAAACTGCTATTTACTAAAACGTCGTATGCGTGGTAATGGTTTCGACGCGAGTGGGCGTGGCCTAATCATGAACACCGGGGGAATTCTGGTTCTGACAGTTTAGATAGGGGGATATTTTCTAACATATGCAGCTGCTCGTGTTTCCTCAATTCTTTAATTGCAAACACACTAGGTGTTGTGAACCTGACCAGGCCAGATACTAAGGATGAGCGAGTGAAGAAATAATCATAAAGCCCCTCACAAATAATTATAAGAGCTACTGTTATGATGATGGAGATTAAAGGTCAGGCTTAACACCACTTTCATTTATGATAATGACAAGGATGAAGTCATCTCAGAAAGTTATGACGTAACTTTCAGCCCTAGCCCATATATAAACTTATAGGGTTTTTTCCGACAATCGAGTTTCTTTCATCCTCATGAATCATAATGCTGATCAATGATCTTGCATAGAAACACAAGGAGTGTACGGAGAATGGACTGTAGAAGCAGACTTGAATGAAGGTTGTGTGAAGAAGCTGGAGAGGTCTGGAGTGATTGAGGCAAGGAGCTTTCTCTTTTGTGGTCCTCATCATCCCATTTTATTTTTCATTGAGAGGCTTGAATGTTGAATTGTGTTGTTCTTAGATGGATGACTGAAGAATGTGTGAACATCAGTGAAGATTGTGAATTTATCAGCACAGATCCCTCAACCCTCAAGTCGTGAGTCGCTTAAGATAAGTGCATCTGCCGAAAACACAGTCTTGCCCATAGAAATGGAAGAAACCTGATGCTGCCATAACTATCTTCATTTGGGAGTCTGGGAGAAGTTAATAAACCATGGAAGAGATGGCATTCTGTCTGTCCTTCCCCAAAAAGAGAGGCACCATCCAATCATAGACATCGAAGAGCTTGAGTATGTAAAAGAGGGCAAACAGCTGCTCTGCGATTCTCCATAACATCTGCATGTGATAGGGAAGAGCTAGCAAGTGGGTGGAATTTGAGAGCATCCCGTTCCACATTTACTGGCCATTTGCTGTTGTTCTGAAGAGCATCGAGTATACAGTACCACTCGATTTTTCTGGAGATTTGAAGAGATTCAATCAGCCACAAGGGTGTTAGTAAAGACGGAGGTGAGGTGAGGAGGTTCCTGGGATGCAATCAGCATGAAAAGTTTCAACTCAAAAGTGTTTAATAGTAAAAAAATAAAAAGCAGATACCAGTTTTATCTGCAATGTGAACAAATGTTTGTCCATACATTGTACGCTCTCCCAAAAGAATGTTGCAGAATCCATAAAATAACTCACATTAAACCTTCATTAGAGTTATAATCTTCATTTCTATTTTTGGCACCTTGTGGCAATTCAGCATAGTCAATCTCTCTTGTTTTTAAAAGAGGATCCTGAAGGAACCCGGAGGAACCCCACCCATCCCTGAGGAGAACTAGACCTCTAACGAACGCAAACCACCATCATCAAACACTTACTGATCAAACACATCCACGGGAACTTTGCACACACTTCATCGTTCCTTTAACTTTATCTTTATGACTGTACAAATAATCTTACAAATAATACTGAACGCTGCAGCTCGTTTACGCAATCCGGCCCAGACGCTCTGGAATGTCCATTTATGTCCAGGAATTTGTAAATCGGACCTATCTTGATCGTACTGTACAGTAGCAGCGCAAACTTTCGGCCGATCCTGATTACCGATACGATTTCATTCAAATCAGAATTTAATAGTAAAACCTCCTATAATCTGTACGAATTCTGTTCTATTTTTGTGCTTCAAGAATAAACTCGGATTCTCTTGCTAACTGACTTGGCACGATCCTACTCCAACGCCTCGAGCGTTTCTTAATATTAATGTTTAACTGACGTGGTATTAACCGCTGGCTTTGGAAAGGCTGAAAAACAAATTACCGGTCATTAAAGAATCCTCAAGATATCTGATTAAACCTCATTGCCTTACACAAGGTAACATTCTGGCTTGTGATGCTTTTGGAGTGTGTGATGCTTTTTAGGAAACATTACACATGCTCTTATTGTTTCTATGCAACAAACTACACCGTTTTACACTATGAAGATTTCCTTTGAACACACAAAAATCTTTAAATATCCAGATGTTTCACTTTATTTTCATTGAAAAATCCTCAAACACTTTCTCCAAACGTCCAGCTGAAATACTTCGCCGTGCCTCTTGTAAAACTAACCAGAGACGTTCTTCGCCAGTTGGAGATTTTCTTGTTCATCCCAGAGCAGTTCAGTAGGATGTAGGTGCGGTGACTGGGAGGGTCATTCCATGATAGATATCACTCCAGACAGCTGTTTGCTCTTCTAATAACGCATACTGAACTTGGACGTATTCGTCAATTCGGCTCTTGTTGTCTTGGAATTGGAGCCGTTTTTGTTCCTTTTATTTTCTGGAACCTTCCCTGCTCCAAAATCATTAAGCATTCACCTCCACGTGTGAGTGTGGGAGTGAGGGAGAATCTTCTCTCTTGTTCTCTGTCTTACACAAGTTCTTCTGTTAGAGACATGAATATCACATTTGGACTCCGCAGAACTTTCTTCCACTCATTCATTGTTCATTTCCTGAGTTTGTTGCATAGAATCAAAAGGAAGGCATATCTCTCATTAACAATAAAAGACTCGGGCACGGTGTGAATACATTTTTATAACCGTCCATAATATTATTGCGTTTACTCATCCAACAGCGGGATATAAAATAAACCAACAAATATATCAGGGATCAGTAAGGGAACGATGCGCGAGGGGGCGCCGATACTTATTTGTGTAAACCACAATGTTAGGCACAAAATAGTTGACTACATTTTGTCGTTCTTTTTTGTGAAAGTATATCAGGTTCCATGGATCTTTTTTGAGAGATTATAAATTGAATATATTTCACTGTAATACAAATTATAGCTATTTTATGGCCCTTTTTTATTGGATCTCACACACACACACACAGATTTTCCCCTCCTGCTATAAAGAACACCTTGTTGGTCATTTGTCTATCATTAACAGACACCATGCAGCCATAAATTCAGCCCTGATTAAACCCAAAGCTCAGCTCTAACACCTGCACTCGTCACGTCAGGTGTTTAAACCTGAACTTCGGTCTTAATAACAGCTCTGATTGTGGTTAATAATCACTGGGAGTAATATCAAGACGGAGAACGAGGACACGGGGAAAATAGATATCTATAGATATGAGATTGTGTTATTTATTTGTACGTTTTTAACTTTTGAGAGCCGCAATCCAAATTGACATTTTCAGAAAACCTCCTTTCCGCACAGGTTTCGCTAAATATTGATATTAGCATTCAACAAACATCAGGTATAGTAGAGGAGGAATGAAAAGACCAAGCGATGGTGAGAATAGAGAGAGAGAGAGAGAGAAAGAGAGAAAGAGAGAGAGAAAAAGAGCTACTGACAAGGAAATGGAAAAGAAAAAACTCCTATCTAACGTAGGTTTCATCTCCACAGGATGGTCACAGGCTTCAAAACCTCCATGTTTGTACTGTAATATGTGGAGATACGTCAGTTAAGGAGTCGATGAAGCCCTCAGAATTGCTTGGGCGTTGCGTTTTAATTGTACAAAAACAATAGTTTTGGGACGGAACACATGTAGCGATGGAACTATATTAAGTTTTGTTACTTAAAGTTCACATGTAGGTTGAATGGTGGAAGGAATCCTAACCCAACACGGCTCCCATTCCATACTTCAACTCCATGCAATTCCAAACACAAAACCACACAAGAATTGGAAGGTGAATGAGTGGAAAAAAGTTCTGTGGAGACCAAATGTGATATTTTTGGCTCTAACAGATGAACTTGTGTGAGATGGAGAACAGAAGAGAAGATATGATCAGACTCCCTCACCCCCACACTCACACATGGAGGTGGAAGATTAATAATTTTGTGGTTGTTTTGGAGCAGGGAAGCTTCCAGTAAGTGAAAGGAATCCTGAACCAACACGGGTCCAATTCCACACTTCAACACCATGCGATTCCGGTTGGACTGAACAAAGTTCTGTAAGCGTTATTCAGAAAGCAGACAGACGTCTGGAGTGATATCTATCAGTGACCCACCTGCCCAGTCACCACACCTCAATCCTACTGAACTGCTCTGGGATGAACAAGAACATCTCCAACTAGTGAAGAACATCTTTGGGGAGTTTGTCAAGAGGCACAGTTTGAACGTTTGGAGGAACAAAATGTGTGTGTGTTACGCTGTTCTTCATGCGAAGGGAGAATTTTTAATGGAAATAAAGTCTGTATATTTATAGATTTGTGTAAGAAGGAGAACAGGAGAGAAGATGTGATTAGACTGCTTCACCCCCGCAGTCACACATGGAAGTGAATGCTTAATAATCTTGTGGTTGTTTTGGAGCACAGAAGGTTCCGGAAAGTGAAAGTGAACCAGTGAAGAGCAGTGCGTTACTAAAGTCTGTATATTTATAGATTCGTTTTGGTCAAAGTCAATCTTCATACTGTTGCATGATGGAGTTTGTTGCATCGAAACAAAAGGAACTATCAGGAACTATCTATCAAAAAAACATGAAAGACTACGTGTGGGTGTTTGTTGTCCAAGCAGGACAACAGAAATAAAAAAAAAGGCGTGATGATAAAAAAAAAAGCCCTGACGCTCTGTTATTATTCCTGAGAAGGTGAAAGGGGCATTTTTAAGACTTTTCTTTTCCATTTCCTGTAGTGGCAAGGGCATGCTGAGAACCAAGTTCAGATGGCTTTACAGGTTGTGTAAATACACACACACACACACACACACACACACACACACACACACACACACACACACACACACACACACACACATTGTTCTCATATTACATTTCAGCTTCTTTGTCCACACTTCTCGAGAATAAGTTGATGCCAGGGTGAGAGACGGTTGGATTGAATTGCATGGGCAGCGAATCAGGGACGCATATAACCAGGACGTGAAAACGTGACCGCGCTTGACGAGTGTGCGTCGAGATAGACTGTGTCTCAGAGCGGTAAACATTTCCTAGTAAAATCTCTTGATCCTTCATAAATTCATCAAACACTTACTGATCAAACACATCCACGGGAACTTTGCACACACTTCATCGTTCCTTTAACTTTATCTTTATGACTGTACAAATAATCTTACAAATAATACTGAACGCTGCAGCTCGTTTACGCAATCCGGCCCAGACGCTCTGGAATGTCCATTTATGTCCAGGAATTTGTAAATCGGACCTATCTTGATCGTACTGTACAGTAGCAGCGCAAACTTTCGGCCGATCCTGATTACCGATACGATTTCATTCAAATCAGAATTTAATAGTAAAACCTCCTATAATCTGTACGAATTCTGTTCTATTTTTGTGCTTCAAGAATAAACTCGGATTCTCTTGCTAACTGACTTGGCACGATCCTACTCCAACGCCTCGAGCGTTTCTTAATATTAATGTTTAACTGACGTGGTATTAACCGCTGGCTTTGGAAAGGCTGAAAAACAAATTACCGGTCATAAAAGAATCCTCAAGATATCTGATTAAACCTCATTGCCTTACACAAGGTAACATTCTGGCTTGTGATGCTTTTGGAGTGTGTGATGCTTTTTAGGAAACATTACACATGCTCTTATTGTTTCTATGCAACAAACTACACCGTTTTACACTATGAAGATTTCCTTTGAACACACAAAAATCTTTAAATATCCAGATGTTTCACTTTATTTTCATTGAAAAATCCTCAAACACTTTCTCCAAACGTCCAGCTGAAATACTTCGCCGTGCCTCTTGTAAAACTAACCAGAGACGTTCTTCGCCAGTTGGAGATTTTCTTGTTCATCCCAGAGCAGTTCAGTAGGATGTAGGTGCGGTGACTGGGAGGGTCATTCCATGATAGATATCACTCCAGACAGCTGTTTGCTCTTCTAATAACGCATACTGAACTTGGACGTATTCGTCAATTCGGCTCTTGTTGTCTTGGAATTGGAGCCGTTTTTGTTCCTTTTATTTTCTGGAACCTTCCCTGCTCCAAAATCATTAAGCATTCACCTCCACGTGTGAGTGTGGGAGTGAGGGAGAATCTTCTCTCTTGTTCTCTGTCTTACACAAGTTCTTCTGTTAGAGACATGAATATCACATTTGGACTCCGCAGAACTTTCTTCCACTCATTCATTGTTCATTTCCTGAGTTTGTTGCATAGAATCAAAAGGAAGGCATATCTCTCATTAACAATAAAAGACTCGGGCACGGTGTGAATACATTTTTATAACCGTCCATAATATTATTGCGTTTACTCATCCAACAGCGGGATATAAAATAAACCAACAAATATATCAGGGATCAGTAAGGGAACGATGCGCGAGGGGGCGCCGATACTTATTTGTGTAAACCACAATGTTAGGCACAAAATAGTTGACTACATTTTGTCGTTCTTTTTTGTGAAAGTATATCAGGTTCCATGGATCTTTTTTGAGAGATTATAAATTGAATATATTTCACTGTAATACAAATTATAGCTATTTTATGGCCCTTTTTTATTGGATCTCACACACACACACACAGATTTTCCCCTCCTGCTATAAAGAACACCTTGTTGGTCATTTGTCTATCATTAACAGACACCATGCAGCCATAAATTCAGCCCTGATTAAACCCAAAGCTCAGCTCTAACACCTGCACTCGTCACGTCAGGTGTTTAAACCTGAACTTCGGTCTTAATAACAGCTCTGATTGTGGTTAATAATCACTGGGAGTAATATCAAGACGGAGAACGAGGACACGGGGAAAATAGATATCTATAGATATGAGATTGTGTTATTTATTTGTACGTTTTTAACTTTTGAGAGCCGCAATCCAAATTGACATTTTCAGAAAACCTCCTTTCCGCACAGGTTTCGCTAAATATTGATATTAGCATTCAACAAACATCAGGTATAGTAGAGGAGGAATGAAAAGACCAAGCGATGGTGAGAATAGAGAGAGAGAGAGAGAGAAAGAGAGAAAGAGAGAGAGAAAAAGAGCTACTGACAAGGAAATGGAAAAGAAAAAACTCCTATCTAACGTAGGTTTCATCTCCACAGGATGGTCACAGGCTTCAAAACCTCCATGTTTGTACTGTAATATGTGGAGATACGTCAGTTAAGGAGTCGATGAAGCCCTCAGAATTGCTTGGGCGTTGCGTTTTAATTGTACAAAAACAATAGTTTTGGGACGGAACACATGTAGCGATGGAACTATATTAAGTTTTGTTACTTAAAGTTCACATGTAGGTTGAATGGTGGAAGGAATCCTAACCCAACACGGCTCCCATTCCATACTTCAACTCCATGCAATTCCAAACACAAAACCACACAAGAATTGGAAGGTGAATGAGTGGAAAAAAGTTCTGTGGAGACCAAATGTGATATTTTTGGCTCTAACAGATGAACTTGTGTGAGATGGAGAACAGAAGAGAAGATATGATCAGACTCCCTCACCCCCACACTCACACATGGAGGTGGAAGATTAATAATTTTGTGGTTGTTTTGGAGCAGGGAAGCTTCCAGTAAGTGAAAGGAATCCTGAACCAACACGGGTCCAATTCCACACTTCAACACCATGCGATTCCGGTTGGACTGAACAAAGTTCTGTAAGCGTTATTCAGAAAGCAGACAGACGTCTGGAGTGATATCTATCAGTGACCCACCTGCCCAGTCACCACACCTCAATCCTACTGAACTGCTCTGGGATGAACAAGAACATCTCCAACTAGTGAAGAACATCTTTGGGGAGTTTGTCAAGAGGCACAGTTTGAACGTTTGGAGGAACAAAGTGTGTGTGTGTTACGCTGTTCTTCATGCGAAGGGAGAATTTTTAATGGAAATAAAGTCTGTATATTTATAGATTTGTGTAAGAAGGAGAACAGGAGAGAAGATGTGATTAGACTGCTTCACCCCCGCAGTCACACATGGAAGTGAATGCTTAATAATCTTGTGGTTGTTTTGGAGCACAGAAGGTTCCGGAAAGTGAAAGTGAACCAGTGAAGAGCAGTGCGTTACTAAAGTCTGTATATTTATAGATTCGTTTTGGTCAAAGTCAATCTTCATACTGTTGCATGATGGAGTTTGTTGCATCGAAACAAAAGGAACTATCAGGAACTATCTATCAAAAAAACATGAAAGACTACGTGTGGGTGTTTGTTGTCCAAGCAGGACAACAGAAATAAAAAAAAAGGCGTGATGATAAAAAAAAAAGCCCTGACGCTCTGTTATTATTCCTGAGAAGGTGAAAGGGGCATTTTTAAGACTTTTCTTTTCCATTTCCTGTAGTGGCAAGGGCATGCTGAGAACCAAGTTCAGATGGCTTTACAGGTTGTGTAAATACACACACACACACACACACACACACACACACACACACACACACACACACACACACACACACATTGTTCTCATATTACATTTCAGCTTCTTTGTCCACACTTCTCGAGAATAAGTTGATGCCAGGGTGAGAGACGGTTGGATTGAATTGCGTGGGCAGCGAATCAGGGACGCATATAACCAGGACGTGAAAACGTGACCGTGCTTGACGAGTGTGCGTCGAGATAGACTGTGTCTCAGAGCGGTAAACATTTCCTAGTAAAATCTCTTGATCCTTCATAAATTCGTGGAATGTTATCTGGAGGCGAAAAGCAGACAACAAAATACAAACTATTCAATGACGCCACGTTCAGACACACAACTACTGAGCTCATAATAATAATAATAATAATAATAATAATAATAATAATAATAATAAAAAAATTAAATTAAATTAAAAATTTAAATTAAAATGAATAATAATAATAACCCAGCCATTAGGGGGGCACAAGCCAGTGTACTCTTAGTGCCGGTCCCAAGCCCGGGTAAATGGGGAGGGTTGCGTTAGGAAGGGCATCCAGCGTAAAACATGTGCCAAATCAAATATGTGGATCACAAATGAGAATTTCATACCGGATCGGTCGAGGCCCGGGTTAACAACGACCGCCACAGGTATCGTTAGCCGACAGGGTACCGGTGGAAATTGGGCTACTGTTGGCCGAAGGAGGAGAAGGAGAGGAGGAAGACGTCTACAGAGACGGCAGGAAAAGGAGCAGTGTAGGAGAGTAGAGGTTCGAGTTGGCACTTTAAATGTTGGTACTATGACGGGTAAAGGGAGAGAGATAGCTGATATGATGGAGAGGAGAAAGGTAGATGTGTTGTGTGTTCAGGAGACCAAGTGGAAAGGGAGTAAGGCCAGGAACATTGGAGGTGGGTTTAAACTGTTTTATCATGGTGTGGATGGAAAGAGAAATGGTGTAGGGGTGATTCTGAAGGAAGAGTACAGTAAGAGTGTATTGGAGGTGAAGAGAGTTTCTGATAGGGTGATGATCGTGAAGGTGGAGGTTGAAGGGATGATGATAAATGTCATCAGTGCCTATGCTCCACAAGTTGGCTGTGAGATGGAGGAGAAAGAAAGATTCTGGAGTGAATTAGATGAAGTGGTAGATGGTGTACCTAGGAAAGAACGATTGGTGATTGGGGCAGACTTTAATGGGCATGTAGGTGAAGGGAACAGAGGTGATGAGGAGGTGATGGTAGGTATGGTTTTAAGGAGAGGAATGTGGAAGGGCAGATGGTGGTAGATTTTGCTAAAAGGATGGAAATGGCAGTGGTGAACACGTATTTTAAGAAGAAGGAGGATCATAGGGTGACGTATAAGAGTGGAGGAAGGTGCACACAGGTGGATTATGTTCTGTGTAGGAGATGCAACCTGAAGGAGATTGGAGACTGTAAGGTGTTGGCGGGGGACAGTGTAGCTAGACAGCATCGGATGGTGGTCTGTAGGATGGTTTTGGAGGCGAAGAAGAAGAGGAGGAAAGTAAGGATTGAAAGAAGAATAAGATGGTGGAAACTGAAGGAGGAAGAGTGTAGTGTGAGGTTCAGGGAATAGGTCAGACAGGGGCTTGGTGGTGGTGAAGAGGTGCTGGATGATTGGGCAACTACTGCAGGAGTGATGAGGGAGGCAGCTAGAAAAGTACTTGGTGTGACATCTGGAAATAGAAAGCAAGACAAGGAGACGTGGTGGTGGAATGAGGAAGTGCAGGAGAGCATTAGGGGAAAGAGGTTGGCAAAACAGAAGTGGGATCGACAGAGTGATGAGAAAAGTAGGCAGGAGTACAAGGAGATGCGGCAGCAGGTTAAAAGGGATGTGGCGAAAGCCAAGGAAAAGGCATATGAGGAGCTGTATAAGAGGTTGGACACTAAGGAAGGAGAAAAGGATTCATACCGATTGGCCAAGCAGAGGGACCGAGCTGGGAAGGATGTACTGCAAGTAAGAGCAATAAAGGATGGAGAGGGAAATGTGTTGACTAATGAGGAGAGTGTGTTGAGAAGATGGAGGGAGTATTTTGAGCAGCTGATGAATGAGGAAAATCAGAGAGAGAGAAGGTTGGAGGATGTGGAGTTGGTGAAGCAGGATGTAGATAGGATAAGTAAGGAGGAAGTGAGAGCAGCGATTAAGAGGATGAAGAATGGAAAGTCGGTTGGACCAGATGACATACCGGTAGAAGCGTGGAGATGTTTAGGAGAGATGGCAGTGGAGTTTTTAACCAGATTGTTTAACAGGATTCTGGAAGGGGAGAGGATGCCTGAGGAATGGAGAAGGAGTGTGCTGGTACCGATCTTTAAGCATAAGGGAGATGTGCAGACCTGCAGTAACTACAGGGGAATTAAGTTGATCAGTCACACCATGAAGTTATGGGAAAGAGTAGTGGAAGCCAGGCTGAGAGAAGAGGTGACCATCTGTGAGCAACAGTATGGTTTCATGCCGAGGAAGAGCACAACAGATGCCTTATTTGCTTTGAGGATGTTGATGGAGAAGTATAGAGAAGGACAGAAGGAGCTGCATTGTGTATTTGTGGATTTAGAGAAAGCGTACGACAGGGTGCCGAGAGAGGAGTTGTGGTATTGTATGAGGAAGTCAGGTGTGTCAGAGAAGTATGTGAGGGTGGTGCAGGACATGTATGAGGACAGTGTGACGGCAGTGAAGTGTGCAGTAGGTACGACAGACTGGTTCAGGGTGAAGGTTGGACTGCATCAAGGATCGGCCCTGAGCCCTTTCCTGTTTGCAGTGGTGATGGACAGGTTGACGGACGAGGTCAGACAGGAGTCTCCCTGGACTATGATGTTTGCAGATGATATTGTGATTTGTGGTGAGAGTAGAGAGCAGGTTGAGAAGAGCCTGGAGAGGTGGAGATATGCGCTTGAGAGAAGGGGAATGAAAATCAGTAGGAGTAAGACAGAGTACATGTGTGTGAATGAGAGGGAGGGCAGTGGAGTGATGCGGTTGCAGGGAGATGAGGTGGAGAAGGTGGAGGAGTTCAGTTACCTGGGGTCAACAGTGCAAAGTAATGGGGAGTGTGTTAGAGAAGTAAAGAAGAGTGCAGGCAGGGTGGAGTGGGTGGAGAAGAGTGACAGGAGTGATTTGTGATAGAAGAGTATCTGCAAGAATAAAAGGGAAAGTTTATAGGACTGTGGTGAGACCTGCGATGTTGTATGGATTAGAGACAGTGGCATTGAGTAAAAGACAGGAAGTGGAGCTGGAGGTAGCAGAGCTGAAGATGTTAAGGTTTTCGTTGGGAGTGACGAGGATGGACAAGATTAGAAATGAGTTTATTAGAGGGACAGCACATGTAGGATGTTTTGGTGACAAGGTGAGGGAGGCGAGATTGAGATGGTTTGGACATGTGCAGAGAAGGGACATGAATTATATTGGTAGAAAAATGCTGAAGATGGAGCCACCAGGTAGGAGGAAAAGAGGAAGGCCAAGGAGGAGGTTCATGGATGTGGTGAGGGAAGACATGCAGGTAGTTGGTGTGAAAGAGGCAGATGTAGAGGACAGGGTGGTATGGAGACGGATGATCCGCTGTGGCGACCCCTAATGGGAGCAGCCGAAAGAATAATAATAATAATAATAATAATAATAATAATAATAATAATAATAATAATAATAAAAAAATAAAATTTAAATCAAAATGAATAATAATAATAATAATAATAATAAATCAATAATAAAATGAAAAATAATAAAAATAAATAAATAAATAAATATAATAAATATAATAATAAAAATTATAATAAAATGTAGCTAAAATTTCATTTGTTTGTAGCGGGGATGGTAAGATTTAGCAGTTCGCGTCATCGGAAATAAAAGCGGTGCATCGTTTTAAGGATATTTGCATCGGCAAAAACTAATCATTTCTATAAAATTGTTAGTAGATGCGTTATACTTTTATTACAAAGAAAGTGTTAGATTGTGTAGTGACCGATATTTGATATGTGGAGCGATTTCTCCTCGCTTCTCGAACTCGCTGCTACATGAACATGACGCATCGCAACACTACGGAGACCGAGGCGTGTCCTGAGAGTCACATAGAATACAGATTAACATGGCAGAGGTAGAGCTGTAACTTCCTGCACACACACAACAGGAAAATAGTGTTTGTGAAAGGGGTGTGTGTTAGAGGTCAGAAGGCAGTTGAGTAAATTGATGATTTGCTGTCTGTCTGAACCGAAGAAATAAAGCGAACTATTAGTACCATATTGGATTCCATTGAATCACATTGTGTTGAATGGAATCTCACTGCAACGTATTTGGGGTGAATCGTATCGTATCTGCATCAGTAGCTGCTTCGTGTGGATCTTTAATATATTGGTTATGCATCAAGATGCAAATTGCATCAGCCTCGGTTATAGAGAAGTGTGTATCTGACAGGACCAAACCCTCATGTGCTCTTCCTCTGTATGAAGGTTTCAGTGCATGTGGAGATGTTTTCTATAACCTCTACAGATTCAATACCAATTATTGATTCGTTTTTTTCCCCTCATTTTGATTTTTGATCAGTTTTTCCCACTCGCTTATCGCTACTTTCTATGTTGTTCGTCTTCGGCAATGTCTACAAAACAACATTCAGTTTCTTAATAGAAAATATAAAAATATAATAAATAATCGTTTCCTCACCAGCCGGTCTCCTAAATGATTCGAAACCATCAGGGAATCAATTAAAGTCCTGCAGAATGAATCGAAGCACCAAAAGATCCTTTTGAAGAGAAGTGGAGAAAAGAAATGGCTGAAATTCCAAAGAATGACTATAAACAGTCCAAAAAGACTTTATTTATTTATTTATTTATTTATTTATTTATTCATTTACTAATTTATTACCAAGATCTTTCTCGTGGTCTACTTCATGTCGAAGTGCACGTCCGAGGCTTTTGAGCAATCATGTAAATTTGTGAGAATAAAAGGAGCTTCCTAGGAAGTTTGAATCAGAGGTTTATTCAAATCATTGAATGTTTTCTTCAAAACTGCCAGGCCGACTGCCAAACGCTCCAACTGGCAAAGTGAATAAAGAGCGGGCGACGCAAATCAGGCAACACTTCAACCATTTTAACATTAATCATTGCACCAAAAGGTTTTTGTTTTGTGGGGTTTTTTTTTTTGTTGTTGCTCCACACATATGTGGTTCTTCTCTAATGAATGGCTTCTTCTCATGCAGGAGCCAGAAGACCCGAACCTGTTCCAGCAGGCCAGATCTCCTGCTATAGAGCTCTAAACCTATACAACACTTTTGGGATGAATTTTTCTAACGTTCACTAAACCCTAGGAAGCTCCTCATCTCACTTACATCAGCACCTGATGTTACTCGATGAATGAATCTCCAAACAAATCTCCATAAATCTAGTGGAAGAAGTGAAGCTTATTATAATAGTAAATGGAGATTAAATGAGGAATCAGATGTTCATAACTTTTGCCCTTACATCTTGAGGAGGCGATTTCTATATAGTTATATTGGAATAATTCAGCTGATTATTTAATGTTCTAAAGCAGGACTGCAATAAAACTGATAATTTAGTTTTACAGATGTTTTTTTCTTTCTTGAATGGTTTTGTAGCTCATGAGCAATATTTTGTTTTTCTTCCAGTTTTACATCACGGGTTTCTCATTGCACAACATGTCGTGTACGTGTTGCATAACTAAGAAGTGTTGTTCAGGCTGAGAAAAAAAAAAACCTGTTGCTAACGTAAAATGAGAAAACATTTGTACACAAGGATGCTACACTGTATGTCCAAAAGTATGTGGACATCTGAGCGCTCAATAACGGCTGGAAAAATGTCCGAATACTTTTGGCCGGGACGTGTGTTTTATTTATCTAAATACAAGTGAAGGGATTACAGCACTATTGAGCCTTAACACTAAAATAAACTATTATTTCAGGATGACTCACATGTATGAATGTAGAGCATGAGCCTTACAAATAAAAGGCTTGGTGATATATATAAATATATAAAAGCTCATTTTTCACAAGCGAAAGCAAATCTGATGGTCAATGGAGCATAATCATGGAGTGTATCTTGTCTTTTAGGCTCCTAATCAGACACCATCACGTCAAAATTATAACCCGGTTATAAAAATAGCTATTGCACTCCGAATGGGTGTCGTAAAAATGGGCTGGAAAACTTCTGGGTAAAAACAGGACTTTTATATAATGGTTGGCCGGCTGTGGTGCTGCGGATCACATGACCCCCCTGCACCAGGGGGGATGAGTCGATGTGTAAACTAACACCTGCCAAGTCTGGGGTTCACGCCCAGTGGTGGCTCTCAAAAGGTTTGATAAATGAGCTACAAAAGAATTCCTTTCAGAGGAGCTGAGTTAAATAAATATGTAGAAAACACACACACACACACACACACACACACACACACATACATAGAGAGTGTATATAGAGTGTATATAGATGGTATAGAGAGTGTATAGAGAGTGTATAGGGAGTGTATAGAGAGTGTATATGAATGGTATAGAGAGTGTATAGAGAGTGTATAGAGAGTGTATAGGGATGATATAGAGAGTGTATAGGGAGTGTATAGAGAGTGTATATGGATGGTATAGAGAGTGTATAGAGAGTGTATATAGATGGTATAGAGAGTGTATAGGGAGTGTATAGAGAGTGTATAGGGATGATTTAGAGAGTGTATAGGGAGTGTATAGAGAGTGTATATGGATGGTATAGAGAGTGTATAGGGAGTGTATAGGGATGGTATAGAGAGTGTATATAGAGTGTATAGGGATGGTATAGAGAGTGTATAGGGAGTGTATAGAGAGTGTATATGGATGGTATAGAGAGTGTATAGGGAGTGTATAGAGAGTGTATAGAGAGTGTATAGGGATGGTATAGAGAGTGTATAGGGAGTGTATAGAGAGTGTATATGGATGGTATAGAGAGTGTATAGGGAGTGTATAGAGAGTGTATAGAGAGTGTATATGGATGGTATAGAGAGTGTATAGAGAGTGTATAGGGATGATATAGAGAGTGTATAGGGAGTGTATACAGAGTGTATATAGATGGTATAGAGAGTGTATAGAGAGTGTATAGGGATGGTATAGAGAGTGTATAGAGAGTGTATATGGATGGTATAGAGAGTGTATAGAGAGTGTATATGGATGGTATAGAGAGTGTATAGAGAGTGTATATGGATGGTATAGAGAGTGTATAGAGAGTGTATATGGATGGTATAGAGAGTGTATAGAGAGTGTATATAGATGGTATAGAGAGTGTATAGAGAGTGTATAGGGATAATATAGAGAGTGTATAGGGAGTGTATAGAGAGTGTATATGGATGGTATAGAGAGTGTATAGAGAGTGTATATAGATGGTATAGAGAGTGTATAGGGAGTGTATAGAGAGTGTATATGGATGGTATAGAGAGTGTATAGAGAGTGTATATGGATGGTATAGAGAGTGTATAGAGAGTGTATATAGATGGTATAGAGAGTGTATAGAGAGTGTATATGGATGGTATAGAGAGTGTATAGAGAGTGTATAGGGATGATATAGAGAGTGTATAGGGATGATATAGAGAGTGTATAGGGATGATAAAGAGAGTGTATAGGGAGTGTATAGAGAGTGTATATGGATGGTATAGAGAGTGTATAGAGAGTGTATATAGATGGTATAGAGAGTGTATAGAGAGTGTATATGGATGGTATAGAGAGTGTATAGAGAGTGTATAGGGATGATATAGAGAGTGTATAGGGAGTGTATAGAGAGTGTATATGGATCGTATAGAGAGTGTATAGAGAGTGTATAGGGATGGTATAGAGAGTGTATATAAAGTGTATAGGGATGGTATAGAGAGTGTATAGGGAGTGTATAGAGAGTGTATATGGATGGTATAGAGAGTGTATAGGGAGTGTATAAAGAGTGTATAGAGAGTGTATATGGATGGTATAGAGAGTGTATAGAGAGTGTATAGGGATGATATAGAGAGTGTATAGGGAGTGTATACAGAGTGTATATAGATGGTATAGAGAGTGTATAGAGATGATATAGAGAGTGTATAGGGAGTGTATAGAGAGTGTATATGGATGGTATAGAGAGTGTATAGAGAGTGTATAGGGATGATATAGAGAGTGTATAGGGAGTGTATACAGAGTGTATATAGATGGTATAGAGAGTGTATAGAGAGTGTATAGGGATGATATAGAGAGTGTATAGGGAGTGTATAGAGAGTGTATATGGATGGTATAGAGAGTGTATAGGGATGATATAGAGAGTGTATAGGGAGTGTATAGAGAGTGTATAGGGATGGTATTGAGAGTGAATAGGGAGTGTATAGAGAGTGTATATGGATGGTATAGAGAGTGTATAGAGAGTGTATAGGGATGATATAGAGAGTGTATAGGGAGTGTATAGAGAGTGTATAGAGAGTGTATATGGATGGTATAGAGAGTGTATATAGAGTGTATAGGGATGGTATAGAGAGTGTATAGGGAGTGTATAGAGAGTGTATATGGATGGTATAGATAGTGTATAGGGAGTGTATATGGATGGTATAGAGAGTGTATATAGAGTGTATAGGGATGGTATAAAGAGTGTATAGGGAGTGTATAGAGAGTGTATATGGATGGTATAGAGAGTGTATAGGGAGTGTATAGAGAGTGTATAGAGAGTGTATAGGGAGTGTATAGAGAGTGTATATGGATGTTATAGAGAGTGTATAGAGAGTGTATATGGATGGTATAGAGAGTGTATAGGGAGTGTATAGAGAGTGTATATGGATGTTATAGAGAGTGTATAGAGAGTGTATATGGATGGTATAGAGAGTGTATAGGGAGTGTATAGAGAGTGTATATGGATGGTATAGAGAGTGTATAGAGAGTGTATATGGATGGTATAGAGAGTGTATATAGAGTGTATAGGGATGGTATAGAGAGTGTATAGGGAGTGTATAGAGAGTGTATATGGATGGTATAGAGAGGTATAGGGAGTGTATAGAGAGTGTATATGGATGGTATAGAGAGTGTATAGGGAGTGTATAGAGAGTGTATAGGGAGTGTATAGAGAGTGTTTATGGATGGTATAGAGAGTGTATAGAGAGTGTATATGGATGGTATAGAGAGTGTATATAGAGTGTATAGGGATGGTATAGAGAGTGTATAGGGAGTGTATAGAGAGTGTATATGGATGGTATAGAGAGTGTATAGGGAGTGTATAGAGAGTGTATAGAGAGTGTATAGGGATGGTATAGAGCGTGTATAGTGAGTGTATAGAGAGTGTATAGGGATGGTATAGAGAGTGTATAGAGAGTGTATAGTGAGTGTATAGAGAGTGTATAGGGAGTGTATAGAGAGTGTATAGGGATGGTATAGAGAGTGTATAGAGAGTGTATAGTGAGTGTATAGAGAGTGTATAGAGAGTGTATAGGGATGGTATAGAGCGTGTATAGTGAGTGTATAGAGAGTGTATAGGGATGGTATAGAGAGTGTATAGGGAGTGTATAGAGAGTGTATAGAGAGTGTATAGGGATGGTATAGAGCGTGTATAGTGAGTGTATAGAGAGTGTATAGGGATGGTATAGAGAGTGTATAGAGAGTGTATAGTGAGTGTATAGAGAGTGTATAGGGAGTGTATAGAGCCTTCATATAAACTCTCTATACACTCTCACAAATCCACTGTTCAGGTTCTGATGCTCAGGTGCATCATTAGATTTTTGTTAAAAATATTTGCCTCTGTTTGTTTGGCCCAAGTTTTCTTTTCTGTTGGTGAACATGTCAACATTTTGGAATTTAAAGACATTTGATTCAGATTTCCTAGGAAGCTGTTATTAAAGTAAGTATCTTGTTAACTATCTGTTCATCAGAATGTGGACCATCATGTTTTCCTAAACCAGGAATTTCAAGTAAATCTTTTATTTTTCCGTCACTACACCGGTTTGATCTCCATCATCATGCCAAACGTTAATTTAGTTATTGACGTTATAGAAAGCATTTTATAATCATCTCATCCACATTCCGTTCCCTGATTTTCCTTGAAATTATTTTGCATTATACACTCTCGCTTTCTCATTATACACGCCCACATTGCTCGCAAGTTCACATTCATTAATATGGCTGAAAGAGCAGATCTTTTGATACTCTCCTATAGAACCGGACCTTCAAATAACAAACCCGTTCCACCTGATTATCTCCATCTGTGTGCATTTTATTCCTCTTAATAAGAAGTCTGAATGGCTACACCCTGACAGAGGAGGTGTCACTCTCTCTGCTGATTAATAGAACAGTTTATAAAAGAAAAAAAAACGATTGGCCGATTTGAAGATTTAGCATTTGTGTCTTGAGATGTGGCTATCTGTAAGTTTTAGATCAAAGCCTAAAACAGAGAGGAGGCACAGAGAAAAAAGGAAAGAGAGAATGGAGAGGATGGGATTGAAAAGAAGAGGATGAAGAGAAGGGAGAGGAGGAGATGGAGAAAGGGCAAAGAAAAGAGGGGATGGAGAGTAGGCAAAGGAATGGAGAGAAGGCAGAGAGAAGAGGTAATGTAGAGAATACAGAGAAAGGAGGGGATGGAGAGAAGGTAAAGGGATGGAGAGAAGGCAGAGGAAGGATAGGAAAGGGGAGAATGGGGTGATGAGGAGAGTACCAAGAGAAAAGGAGAAGTCAGGCAGCCCATTTTAGTTGGGAACTGAAAATCCTGCCAAAGCACATCCCTGAACAGAAACACACACACACACACACACACACACACACACACACACACACACACACACACACACACACACACACACACACACACACACACACACTTTTCAGGATGGGATGAAGCAACAAGGGAGGTTGGGGAGTGTAAATGTTGAGTGTTGTTTGGTGGTGTATTTTAGTGAGCACTGGTGTGATTTAGTGTGTTAGTGTGAACAATGGTGTGTGTTGTATTTTAGCAAGCACTGATGTGATATAGAGTGTGTGTTAGTGTAAACGATGGTGTGTGGTGGTGTATTTTAGTGAGCACTGGTGTGATTTAGAGTCTGTGTTAGTGTGAACATTGGTGTGTGGTGGTGTATTTTAGTGAGCACTGGTGTGATTTAGTGTGTTGGTGTGAACATTGGTGTGTGGTGGTGTATTTTAGTGAGCACTGGTATGATTTAGTGTGTTGGTGTGAACATTGGTGTGTGGTGGTGTATTTTAGTGAGCACTGGTATGATTTAGTGTGTTGGTGTGAACATTGGTGTGTGGTGGTGTATTTTAGTGAGCACTGGTATGATTTAGTGTGTTGGTGTGAACATTGGTGTGTGGTGGTGTATTTTAGTGAGCACTGGTGTGATTTAGTGTGTTGGTGTGAACATTGGTGTGTGGTGGTGTATTTTAGTGAGCACTGGTGTGATTTAGTGTGTTGGTGTGAACATTGGTGTGTGGTGGTGTATTTTAGTGAGCACTGGTGTGATTTAGTGTGTTGGTGTGAACATTGGTGTGTGGTGGTGTATTTTAGTGAGCACTGGTATGATTTAGTGTGTTGGTGTGAACATTGGTGTGTGGTGGTGTATTTTAGTGAGCACTGGTATGATTTAGTGTGTTGGTGTGAACATTGGTGTGTGGTGGTGTATTTTAGTGAGCACTGGTATGATTTAGTGTGTTGGTGTGAACATTGGTGTGTGGTGGTGTATTTTAGTGAGCACTGGTGTGATTTAGTGTGTTGGTGTGAACATTGGTGTGTGGTGGTGTATTTTAGTGAGCACTGGTATGATTTAGTGTGTTGGTGTGAACATTGGTGTGTGGTGGTGTATTTTAGTGAGCACTGGTGTGATTTAGTGTGTTGGTGTGAACATTGGTGTGTGGTGGTGTATTTTAGTGAGCACTGGTATGATTTAGTGTGTTGGTGTGAACATTGGTGTGTGGTGGTGTATTTTAGTGAGCACTGGGTCATGGCGAGACCTGGATCAGGAACTAAAAGCAGTTCCTGAACTTCCCGTGAACTCTGATTACCTCTCTTCCTGGTTGTTTCTTTAAGATCTAAATGTAAATTTGGATAACATATTGAACTGAAACTTAACACCAAATATAAACACACAGAGAAACATGTCAGGTATGCGAGCGCTTCCAGAGAAAAGCTGAGCGAATGCTAAGCGTGCAACACGCATGTGGCGCTCTGCCCGAGCGATAAGACAATAATGTAATGGTTGAAGCGGAGAGCCTGGAGCCTGAATGTGCCATGCTGCCCACATTCTCTCACACCTGCTTTTCAACAACCACCACCAGCCCGAGTCAAGCATGAAAGAAATGATCATCCTGGATTCTCCTGTCTGACCAGTTCCACAAAACTGCTCCTGTTCAAAAAACAAACAAACAAACAAACAAACAAACAGAAACTCAGCAACAACACGGTGTGGCCCAAAGTATCGGGACACAATGTTCCCAAAAAACTTTTAAAACTTTTACTTGAACTAGAAGACCCAAACCTGTTCCAGCATTACAATGCTCCTGTGCACAAATACAACTCCATTAAGATCTGCTCTTCTTGGGTTGGAGTGAAAGATCTCCTGCAGCTCCAACCCAATTAAACACATGCTCAACTTACCCACATCAGTACCGGACTTTACCTACACTCTTAGAGCTCAAAGAATCCCAACACAAATCACTACAAAATCCAGTGGAACAACTTCCCAGAAGAGCGGAGCTTATTATAACAGTATACGGAGACTAAATTTGGAACCAGACGTTCAAAATGCAGGACTCACTGATCATCCTCATTAATCTGACAGATCTGAAAGCTAATTTTTATCTTCTTTGAATCAACATCTTGTTGTGGTGAAGTGTGTTAGTGTGTTGTAGTGTTTATAGCTGCTGTGTTAGTCTAATTTGAATGTGTTAGGGTGTATAAGTGTGTGTAAGTGTGTGTTAGTGTACTTTAATGTGTGTGTGTGTGTGTGTGTGTGTGTGTAATTTAATGTGTTGGTGTGTGTAGGTGTGTGTTAGTGTACTTTAATGTGTGTGTGTGTGTGTGTGTGTGTGTGTGTGTGTGTGTGTGTGTGTGTGTTAGTGTAATTTAATGTGTTGGTGTGTGTAGGAGTGTGTTAGTGTTCTTTAAGGTGTTGGTGTGTGTAGGCGTGTGTGTAGGTGTGTGTTAGTGTAATTTAATGTGTTAGTGTAATTTAATGTGTAGGTGTGTTTTAGTGTAATTTTAAGTGTTGGTGTGTGTGTGTGTAGGTGTGTGTTAGTGTCATTTATTGTGTTGGTGTGTGTAAGTGTGTGTTATTATTTTTTTAATGTGTTGGTGTTTGTAGGTGTGTGTCAGTTTAATTTAATGTGTTGGTGTGTGTAAGTGTGTGTTAGTATTTTTTATGTGTTGGTGTTTGTAGGTGTGTGTTAGTGTAATTTAATGTGTTGGTGTGTGTTAGTGTAATTTAATGTGTTGGTGTGTGTAGGTGTAATTTAATGTGTTGGTGTTTGTAGGTGTGTGTTAGTGTAATTTAATGTGTTGGTGTGTGTTGGTCTGTGTTAGTGTTCTTTAATGTGTTGGTGTGTGTAGGTGTGTGTTGGTGTTCTTTAATGTGTTGGTGTGTGTAGGTGTGTGTTAGTGTTCTTTAATGTGTTGGTGTGTGTAGGTGTATGTTAGTGTTCTTTAATGTGTTGGTGTGTGTAGGTGTATGTTAGTGTTCTTTAATGTGTTGGTGTGTGTAGGTGTGTGTTAGTGTTCTTTAATGTGTTGGTGTGTGTAGGTGTATGTTAGTGTTCTTTAATGTGTTGGTGTGTGTTAGTGTAATTTAATGTGTTGGTGTGTGTAAGTGTGTGTTAGTATTTTTTAATGTGTTGGTCTTTGTAGGTGTGTGTTAGTGTAATTTAATGTGTTGGTGTGTGTAGGTGTGTGTTAGCGTTCTTTAATGTGTTGGTGTGTGTAGGTGTGTGTTAGTGTTCTTTAATGTGTTGGTGTGTGTTAGTGGAATTTAATGTGTTGGTGTGTGTAAGTGTGTGTTAGTATTTTTTAATGTGTTGGTGTTTGTAGGTGTGTGTTAGTGTAATTTAATGTGTTGGTGTGTGTTGGTGTGTGTTAGTATTTTTTAATGTGTTGGTGTGTGTAAGTGTAATTTAATGTGTTGGTGTGTGTTAGTATTTTTTTTAATGTGTTGGTGTTTGTAGGTGTGTGTTAGTATTTTTTAATGTGTTGGTGTGTGAAGGTGTGTGTTAGTGTAATTTAATGTGTTGGTGTGTGTTAGTATTTTTTAATGTGTTTGTGTTTGTAGGTGTGTGTTAGTGTAATTGAATGTGTTGTTGTGTGTAATTGTGTTAGTATTTTTTTATGTGTTGGTGTTTGTAGGTGTGTGTTAGTGTAATTTAATGTGTTGGTGTGTGTAGGTGTGTGTTAGTGTGTGTTAGTATTTTTAATGTGTTGGTGTGTGTTAGTGTTCTTTAATGTGTTGGTGTGTGTTAGTGCAATGTAATGTGTTGGTGTTTATAGGTGTGTGTTAGTGTTCTTTAATGTGTTGGTGTGTGTAAGTGTGTGTTAGTATTTTTTAATGTGTTGGTGTTTGTAGGTGTGTGTTAGTGTAATTTAATGTGTTGGTGTGTGTTGGTGTGTGTAGGTGTGTGTTAGTATGTTTTAATGTGTTGGTGTGTGTAGGTGTGTGTTAGTGTTTTTTAATGTGTTGGTGTGTGTAGGTGTGTGTTAGTGCAATGTAATGTGTTGGTGTTTATAGGTGTGTGTTAGTGTTCTTTAATGTGTTGGTGTGTGTAGGTGTGTGTTAGTGTTCTTTAATGTGTTGGTGTGTGTAGGCGTGTGTTAGTGTTCTTTAATGTGTTGGTGTGTGTAGGTGTGTGTTAGTGTTCTTTAATGTGTTGGTGTGTGTAGGCGTGTGTTAGTGTAATTTAATGTGTTGGTGTGTGTTAATGTTCTTTAATGTGTTGGTGTGTGTAGGTGTGTGTTAATGTTCTTTAATGTGTTGGTGTGTGTAGGTGTGTGTTAGTGTAATTTAATGTGTTGGTGTGTGTAGGCGTGTGTTAGTGTAATTTAATGTGTTGGTGTTTATAGGTGTGTGTTAATGTTCTTTAATGTGTTGGTGTGTGTAGGTGTGTGTTAGTGTAATTTAATGTGTTGGTGTGTTTAGGTGTGTGTTAGTGTAATTTAATGTGTTGGTGTTTGTAGGTGTGTGTTAATGTTCTTTAATGTGTTGGTGTTTATAGGTGTGTGTTAATGTTCTTTAATGTGTTGGTGTGTGTAGGTGTGTGTTAGTGTAATTTAATGTGTTGGTGTGTGTTAATGTTCTTTAATGTGTTGGTGTGTGTAGGTGTGTGTTAATGTTCTTTAATGTGTTGGTGTGTGTAGGTGTGTGTTAGTGTAATTTAATGTGTTGGTGTGTGTAGGCGTGTGTTAGTGTAATTTAATGTGTTGGTGTTTATAGGTGTGTGTTAATGTTCTTTAATGTGTTGGTGTGTGTAGGTGTGTGTTAGTGTAATTTAATGTGTTGGTGTGTTTAGGTGTGTGTTAGTGTAATTTAATGTGTTGGTGTTTGTAGGTGTGTGTTAATGTTCTTTAATGTGTTGGTGTTTATAGGTGTGTGTTAATGTTCTTTAATGTGTTGGTGTGTGTAGGTGTGTGTTAGTGTAATTTAATGTGTTGGTGTGTGTAGGTGTGTGTTAGTGTAATTTAATGTGTTGGTGTTTGTAGGTGTGTGTTAATGTTCTTTAATGTGTTGGTGTGTGTTAGTGGAATTTAATGTGTTGGTGTGTGTAAGTGTGTGTTAGTATTTTTTAATGTGTTGGTGTTTGTAGGTGTGTGTTAGTGTAATTTAATGTGTTGGTGTGTGTTGGTGTGTGTTAGTATTTTTTAATGTGTTGGTGTGTGTAAGTGTAATTTAATGTGTTGGTGTGTGTTAGTATTTTTTTTAATGTGTTGGTGTTTGTAGGTGTGTGTTAGTATTTTTTAATGTGTTGGTGTGTGTAGGTGTGTGTTAGTGTAATTTAATGTGTTGGTGTGTGTTAGTATTTTTTAATGTGTTTGTGTTTGTAGGTGTGTGTTAGTATTTTTTAATGTGTTGGTGTGTGTAGGTGTGTGTTAGTGTAATTTAATGTGTTGGTGTGTGTTAGTATTTTTTAATGTGTTTGTGTTTGTAGGTGTGTGTTAGTGTAATTGAATGTGTTGTTGTGTGTAATTGTGTTAGTATTTTTTATGTGTTGGTGTTTGTAGGTGTGTGTTAGTGTAATTTAATGTGTTGGTGTGTGTAGGTGTGTGTTAGTGTGTGTTAGTATTTTTAATGTGTTGGTGTGTGTTAGTGTTCTTTAATGTGTTGGTGTGTGTTAGTGCAATGTAATGTGTTGGTGTTTATAGGTGTGTGTTAGTGTTCTTTAATGTGTTGGTGTGTGTAAGTGTGTGTTAGTATTTTTTAATGTGTTGGTGTTTGTAGGTGTGTGTTAGTGTAATTTAATGTGTTGGTGTGTGTTGGTGTGTGTAGGTGTGTGTAGGTGTGTGTTAGTATGTTTTAATGTGTTGGTGTGTGTAGGTGTGTGTTAGTGTTTTTTAATGTGTTGGTGTGTGTAGGTGTGTGTTAGTGCAATGTAATGTGTTGGTGTTTATAGGTGTGTGTTAGTGTTCTTTAATGTGTTGGTGTGTGTAGGTGTGTGTTAGTGTTCTTTAATGTGTTGGTGTGTGTAGGCGTGTGTTAGTGTTCTTTAATGTGTTGGTGTGTGTAGGTGTGTGTTAGTGTTCTTTAATGTGTTGGTGTGTGTAGGCGTGTGTTAGTGTAATTTAATGTGTTGGTGTGTGTTAATGTTCTTTAATGTGTTGGTGTGTGTAGGTGTGTGTTAATGTTCTTTAATGTGTTGGTGTGTGTAGGTGTGTGTTAGTGTAATTTAATGTGTTGGTGTGTGTAGGCGTGTGTTAGTGTAATTTAATGTGTTGGTGTTTATAGGTGTGTGTTAATGTTCTTTAATGTGTTGGTGTGTGTAGGTGTGTGTTAGTGTAATTTAATGTGTTGGTGTGTTTAGGTGTGTGTTAGTGTAATTTAATGTGTTGGTGTTTGTAGGTGTGTGTTAATGTTCTTTAATGTGTTGGTGTTTATAGGTGTGTGTTAATGTTCTTTAATGTGTTGGTGTGTGTAGGTGTGTGTTAGTGTAATTTAATGTGTTGGTGTGTGTTAATGTTCTTTAATGTGTTGGTGTGTGTAGGTGTGTGTTAATGTTCTTTAATGTGTTGGTGTGTGTTAGTGTAATTTAATGTGTTGGTGTGTGTAGGCGTGTGTTAGTGTAATTTAATGTGTTGGTGTTTATAGGTGTGTGTTAATGTTCTTTAATGTGTTGGTGTGTGTAGGTGTGTGTTAGTGTAATTTAATGTGTTGGTGTGTTTAGGTGTGTGTTAGTGTAATTTAATGTGTTGGTGTTTGTAGGTGTGTGTTAATGTTCTTTAATGTGTTGGTGTTTATAGGTGTGTGTTAATGTTCTTTAATGTGTTGGTGTGTGTAGGTGTGTGTTAGTGTAATTTAATGTGTTGGTGTGTGTAGGTGTGTGTTAGTGTAATTTAATGTGTTGGTGTTTGTAGTTGTGTGTTAATGTTCTTTAATGTGTTGGTGTTTATAGGTGTGTGTTAATGTTCTTTAATGTGTTGGTGTGTGTAGGTGTGTGTTAGTGTAATTTAATGTGTTGGTGTGTGTAGGTGTGTGTTAGTGTAATTTAATGTGTTGGTGTTTGTAGGTGTGTGTTAATGTTCTTTAATGTGTTGGTGTTTATAGGTGTGTGTTAATGTTCTTTAATGTGTTGGTGTGTGTAGGTGTGTGTTAGTGTAATTTAATGTGTTGGTGTGTGTAGGTGTGTGTTAGTGTAATTTAATGTGTTGGTGTGTGTAGGCGTGTGTTAGTGTAATTTAATGTGTTGGTGTTTATAGGTGTGTGTTAATGTTCTTTAATGTGTTGGTGTTTGTAGGTGTGTGTTAGTGTAATTTAATGTGTTGGTGTGTTTAGGTGTGTGTTAGTGTAATTTAATGTGTTGGTGTTTATAGGTGTGTGTTAATGTTCTTTAATGTGTTGGTGTGTGTAGGTGTGTGTTAGTGTAATTTAATGTGTTGGTGTGTGTAGGCGTGTGTTAGTGTAATTTAATGTGTTGGTGTGTGTAGGTGTGTGTTAGTGTAATTTAATGTGTTGGTGTGTGTAGGTGTGTGTTAGTGTAATTTAATGTGTTGGTGTGTGTAGGCGTGTGTTAGTGTAATTTAATGTGTTGGTGTTTATAGGTGTGTGTTAATGTTCTTTAATGTGTTGGTGTGTGTAGGTGTGTGTTAGTGTAATTTAATGTGTTGGTGTGTGTAGGTGTGTGTTAGTGTAATTTAATGTGTTGGTGTTTGTAGGTGTGTGTTAATGTTCTTTAATGTGTTGGTGTTTATAGGTGTGTGTAGGTGTGTGTAGGTGTGTGTTAGTATGTTTTAATGTGTTGGTGTGGAAAACTGTTCTGTGGTCAGACGAATCAAAATTTGAAGTTCTTTTTGGAAAACATGTCATCCGGACTAAAGAGAATAGAGACAACCATGGCATGGGCAGCTTACACATCTGGAAATGCACCATCAATGCTGAAAGGTATATCCAAGTTCTAGAACAACATATGCTCCCATCCAGATGTTGTCTCTTTCAGAGAAGAACTTTTCCGACATGATAATGGCAGACCACATTCTGCATTAATTACATCATGGCTGTGTAGAAGAAGAATCCGGGTACTGAAATGGCAGCCTGCAGTCCAGATCTTTTACCCATACCAAACATTTGGCGCATGATAAAGTGGAAGATGCGACAAAGAAGACCTGAGTCATTTGAGCAACTAGAAGCCTGTATTAGACAAGAATGGGGCAACATTCCTATTCCTAAACTTGAGCAACTTGTCTTCTCAGTCCCCAGACGTTTGCAGACTGTTATAAAAAGATGAGGGGACGCCACAGCGTGGTAAACACGGCCTTGTTACAACTTTTTTGAGATGTATTGTATATATGAGATATGTTGATGCCATGAAATTTAAAATCAACTTATTTTTACCTTAAAATGATACATTTTCTCAGTTTAAACATTTGATATGAGGTGATTGAGTTGTATATTAATGTCACCTTGCTGAGTGCGTGCACGCACACACACACACACACACACACACACACACACACACACACACACACATCTGAGCAACATAGGTTTCTAAAAGGAAAAGCAGAGAAAACACAGTTACACAAGTGTCACAGATTTGAATACACATTTGCATACAGAGGCTTTGAGCAGTGTTACACAAAACTCAAACAAGCCACCAAACAAATCCAGTCATGTACAACAAGAGTCCGGGGATCAGAAGAACACACTAGAGTTTTTATACTTTAAACAAACAAACAAAAAAAACAACACATGCTTTAGTTTTTTACTCAATTAATTGTATACTGTTGAATTATGTTTTTATCACCTCACATCAAATCTCAGCTCAAATCTGACTATCAGTTATAAGAAGAGCTGAGCACATTAGACCAGAAATAACCCAATGTAGTGATGTGATGGTGGACTTATCTCTTACTCTCTTTTACCCCTGGTCAGTGTGGAACAGGGATTGTGTTTGGCTGGAAGTTCAGGTGTGAGTTTAGCTGGTTCGCTGTTGGTTACATCCAGATAACATCTAGTTCCAGTTCCATCCAGAGAGAGAGAACGACTGCACACATCATTCCTAACAAGCTTATTATAATATCACTATAGAGATTATAAGACACTAACACACACACACACACACACACACACACCTATACACACCAACATATTAAAATTACACTAACACACACACACACACACCTATACACACCAACATATTAAAATTACACTAACACACACACACACACACACACACACACACACACACACACACACACACACACACCTATACACACCAACACAATACAATGCACTGAAAACCACAAACATTAAATTACACTAACACACACCTACACACACCAACACATTAAATTACACTAACACACACCTACACACACCAACACATTAAATTACACTAACACACACCTACACACACCAACACATTAAATTACACTAAAACACCAACAACTATACACACTAAAACACAAAAACACACAGTTGCACACCAATTTATCCCAACATACTTAAACACATCTACATACACCAACACAAAAAACAGATTTCCATTCCCAGAAGATCATCAGCTTTCAGATCAGTGAGATTGAGCTCTAAAGCAGGAG
>NC_139600.1:15348075-15358075 GCF_946808225.1 Silurus aristotelis | reverse complement strand
GGAAAGGTGTGAAAAGTGTGTGTTATGCTTGGCAACGTTTTTAGATTTTTTAAAAATAGCTAAAGCCAGTCGCTAGACTTTAGCAGACCTGGACTCATTTGCATAACTGATGATTCATAATAGCCACATGAGGAGAAGCTTTATAGAGGAAAGAGACTTTTAACATTTATAACAGCACATAATAAAACCTCAGGAACAATGGTGTTTATTGATTAGATATCAGGAACAATAGTGTAATTAATTGGACGGTTAAAACAATGTTACTCTGTGATTGGCCCCTTAAAAAAAAAGGAAAAAAAAGTCAATAAAGTTGGGTCTTGTAGTCAAGTGTGTGTGTGTGTGTGTGTGTGTGTGTGTGTGTGTGTGTGTGTGTGTGTGTTACCCTGCCCAACAGCGATGTGAATCTTCTCTTTGTCGAACTTGACCTTTGCCCTCCCTGCAGTGCTGAGCATTTTCTCCCAGACGAGAGTGACGTCCTTAAGACAAGGCGTGATCTCCTCGTAATCCAACTTCAGACGCCTGCTTTGGAGGTCACTCTCAGAGGCTGTTCTCACACACACACACACACACACACACACACACACACACACAGTTTTATTGCGATGTAGAAAAACAAATGGGTGAATCCATCATGTAAACGTGGCCCTGCGTTAAACCGAGTCGTGTTGCAACAGACATCCAGTGATGAATTGTGCAGAACTGTGACTCAACTATAAGCCATTGTCTTAATATTATTATAACACACACGTGTTTTAAAGCATTCAGGTGTTAATCATACACTCATTCTTTGTCTCTTTCTATCACACACACACAATTACAATCTAACTGCATATCACACTAATCTCTGTGTTTACACCTCCTTCATCAGAGTGAGATACAGAGACCACACCTCCTTCATCAGAGTGAGATACAGAGACCACACCTCCTTCATCAGAGTGAGAGACAGAGACCACACCTCCGTCATCAGAGTGAGATACAGAGACCACGCCTCCTGCATCAGAGTGAGATACAGAGACCACGCCTCCTGCATCAGAGTGAGATACAGAGACCAAACCTCCTTCATCAGAGTGAGATACAGAGACCACGCCTCCTGCATCAGAGTGAGATACAGAGACCACGCCTCCTGCATCAGAGTGAGCTACAGAGACCATGCCTCCTGCATCAGAGTGAGCTACAGAGACCACGCCTCCTTCATCAGAGTGAGATAAAGAGACCACGCCTCCATCAGAGTGAGATACAGAGACCACACCTCCTTCATCAGAGTGAGATACAGAGACCACGCCTCCTTCAACAGTGAGATACAGAGACCACACCCCCTTCATCAGAGTGAGATACAGAGACCACACCCCCTTCATCAGAGATAGGTGAAATAGGTTTTTATAGGTTTATATGTGCATCAGATTGGTGCTATACCTAATGACTCTGAGATCTCAGGAGTTTTATAACGCTGAACTCCTGCTGACTGACTAATTTTACTTTCGTTTTGTTTTCCCTGGAAGAAGATTTGAGCTGTTTGTACAAACCGGTTGAAAGTTTCTCTTTTAGTACAACCAGCAACAGACGCAGCATCGGACGACGCCCAGTCACGTATTCATGTTTACAGTGAACAAACATCTCCCCACTCAGGAACCAGAACTGTACATTATGTTGTAGTATAAAGGCAGTGAATTGCTCGTGCACATTCCACACTCCCTTTGATCGTTTTGCTTTATCTTGATCACATGATTAAAAAAGGAAACCTTGTGGAGGTAGAAGAAGCCACTGGACCTCAGTTGATATTGAGCTCAAACGCAGATACGTGTGTGGGTGTGTGTGTGTGTGTGTTTAGGAGGTATGTTTTCCACCCCTTGTCATACCCTGTAGCTTTTGGTTCTCTCGTTCCATTCTCAGGAGGAGGATCTGCTGCATGATGGCTTTCTTCCATAACTCTCGGAGCTCCTCACGACTCCTCTTCCTCCTCTCCTCAGGAACCGGTCCCAGCGCGCTGTCCCCGCCTCCGGCTCCACCCCCTACCGCAAGCCTACCGCCGACCTCCAGGGACGTCTCTCCTCTTTCTGTGAGAGATGAGGGAAACACAGGCACGTTCAAGTATTCACGTGAAAAGTGCACAGTAGGACTTTAGAGTTACTTTTGTTTATTAGACTTAACAGAATATCCGATGTCTTATAAGGCAAAAAGTTTACCGAGCGTACGATCGGGCTGCGCGTTTTTCTTTTCATATTCAGTCCCCATTTTCTCCGATTCATCTCAAAACGTGTTCTATAGTGTTGGAGCTCTGTTTAGCGGGCCACTCGGGATCTTCCACTCCATCTCAAGTAAAGCATAGGTTTAGCTTTCCTGGTTTAAGTGAAGGCTACAATTCATACAACTCCTATACAAATGTGTGCGGGTTTGTGGGAACATTTTGTCGAAGGACAACAGAAGTCAGGTGTCCCAATACTTTTGTCCATATCGTGTATACGCACGCGTGTCGTCTCGCTCCTGAGGATGCCTTCGCGCCTTGTCATCGCTCTACCGCTCATCAACACCTTGTTGTTTGGAAATGAAATGGCACGCCATCGCCCTCAAAAATCCTCTTTCATCGCTTATAATAACAATACATAAAAAAAAATAAAAAAATTTGTGGTGGGGGATCCGCCCTGTCGTTTTTGGGCGTCGCCTTTGACATTCTTGTTATTTTTTAACACCCAAAAAAAGGTGAGGGGTAAGTGCGAATGACACACACACACACACACACACACACACGTGCGAGTCCGCCTGCCATCTTCACAAACACCCATGGGCTGTACCTTCTGCAAATAATCTGCAGAATAACATCAGCCAAACAACAAGCAACACACGCCCCATCCAACACACACACACACACACACACACACACACACACACACACACACACACACACTGACTGCATCCCCTGTCAGCCGCTCAACGTGTCCTCCAGCGAAAGAAGTGTGACACCACACCCGACTCCATTACACACACTTTATTGAGACGTGCTCTAAAGGAACGTTCTCTCAGTTCCACGAAAGGAAGAACCCGTGAAAATGGAAAAGTTCTCGAGGTCGGTTCTGAACTTTCCGACTTTCTTCTAATATTCCCTGGTTTGGTGGAGCTTTAATGCGTTTAGATGTTCAATTATTGTTAAAGTTGGTGAACACCTTTTCATAAGATTGGTAATGTGCTTCTTTCTAAACATCCCCATTCGCCCTCATAATAAACTCCCATCTCCTGGGAAGATGTTCCACTGGATTATGTGGAGATTTTGTTGAGATTTTGTGGAGAATTCTGGCGATTTCCTTCAGCCACAGGTTTTTAGTAAAATCAGGTACTGATGCAGGTGAGGTGAGGAGGTTCCTTGGAGTGCACTCAGCGTTCAATATGCATCCCCAAAGGTGTTTGAAGCTCTATAGCAGGAGATCACCCACATCTTGCATCCAATGAAAAAGTATATCTTCATGGAGTGTGCACAAAATTTCACAACATTTCATGCTTCACATCCAAAGTGTGTGCATCCAAGTTTGTGGGAACAGTTTGCAGAAGAACCATATAAAGTTCATCTGTAGCTACAGCTACTAACGTTACTGTTGTTGGTGGGCGTGGCCTAATGGGTTTTTTTTACTCTCGAAAACGTGTCCAAAGCTATTTAACGTTTACAGAATTTAGATAAAGCCTTTTCTCCATTTAAAAAACACACCACTATCATACCTACACACAAGTGCACTATAAAAACTCTTGTGGAACATCTGCGCAACTACTGTAAGACGTATGTTCTCCTTGTACACCTCCATTTTCCATATTTATTATCAAACGTACCTCATGATAATATACGAGTCATATATATGCACGCACACACACACACACACACACACACGCACACACACACACTTATAACTTTCTTATACCTCATTATTACTATTTTCCCCTCATTTCACTGTTTATTAATGTTTAATATTTGCTGTAGTTTGCTGTAGTTTGCCTGTAGCCTTAATTAAGCATTTAATTGTCTCTGACATGTGACGAGTAAAACTTGAAATTTAATAGACTCCGGAATGTTCCGTTATAGAAATATTGTATTTTTTGCGTAGCACGACAGTCGGACCAATAATATTTTCGTGTTTCGTACGTTGCGTATATCGTGACACTGAGTAGCCAATCAGAAACAGGATCCGGAGATGAGTAACGACACTCAGTAATCCGTCTCCCCTGACACTCGCCGTTTTCTCCCAAAGCACCGCTAGCGGCATTTACACAATCGCGCCTACTTCACAATCAGACTCTGTGCGAGGGCAAAGACACTCAGGCTGACAGGACACAGAGATCACATCTATCATTTCTGGAAGATGGATGAGAAAAGCAAACTGTAGGAACGTCCTCGTTCTCCGCTCTGACTTCGTATATCGTTTCCCCCCGTAGGCGTTAAAACCGACGATCCTGTTCCGAGCAACAACGTCGAGAAGTGAAAACCAATCGAGGGTAAAAAAAAAATATGATATGTATAGATATATTACACATTAGGAACAAAGGCTTGTGGACTCCTGAGCAGGATTGGTATGTGCTTCTCTCAGAACATCCCATTCCACACTGAGTCTTCATTTGCTCTTATAATAAACTCCACTCTTCTTAAAAGATTTTTGTGGAGATTGGCGTGAACTTCTTTCGGTTGGAGCTCTATCACAGGACATCTTCCACTCCATCCCATGAAAAGCACATTTTAAATGAAGCTGGCTTTGTGCTGGAACTGGTTTGGGTCTCCTAGTTTAAGTGAGGAGAAAATGTCATGCAACCACAGGTCCTCTAAACTACACCCCCACATTTGGAGCGGCCCTCTGAACAATGCCGGAGACATATCTAAAAAATTTAATGTTTAATTCAGATCATATCTGTATTTAATATAAAAGGTTGGCTTTCATAGTTCCATATAAAAATCAATACTGATAGTTTTTCCGGTTTCCGGTCAGCTGTGATTACGAGAGCTCCCTCTAGAGGCGAGCCGTAGAATCTTTTTTTATTTTATTTTATTTTATTAATTTTTTACACGGGAGACTGTGCGCTGCACGGAGAGCGCTATGTGATATTTAGTATATGTAATTTTATTAATTGCATAATTATATTTATTGATGCATACATTCGTATTTATTCCGCACATTTTTACGATTCGGTATGAACGTTTTTTTAATTCAATAGCAATGAATATAAAAAAAAAAAAATCTCATTCTAACAGTAATAATGCTCTTGTAAAAGGTGATTTAAAAGGTGAAAGTAATTTTTTGGTCCTCTTTTTTGTGTGCCTTCAAATTTGTGCGAATAGTTCGTGTAAGAAGCACATACTTCGGGCCGCATCGCTGATATCAGATACAACCATTATTTTGTATTCTTCCTTGGAACAAAACTCCTACTGTATTTATTCACGCCATGTCCCGAAGGTGTGGCTGAAGCTCCTCGTTCCACTGGAACACTTTTTTTTCTTTCTTTAATCCGTGTTTGATTTTCGCTGGAAAGAGACGGCGGTATTATTTTGTGTAAATGAACCTCCTCCATATGTATGACAGCTCCTCGTTCCAGATATTAGGAATGAAAAGAGAATCAACCCTTAGCAAATGTGCCTGGAAACTCGATATCCCTAAAGTGATAGGACACGTTCTGGATGGACAAAAAGTATTTGGACACAAGCTTTTTTGTTTTTTCAACCATATGAAGTGGTTCAGGATGCACAAGCTCCATGAAGATCTGCGGTCTATTGGTTGGAAGTGTATGAAAGATCTCCTGCTATAGAGCAGCCCACTTTACTAACACCCTTGTGGAAGAAGGACGTTCCACAAAATCTAGTGGAACATCTTCCCAGGAGAGTGGAGATGCACCACACACTTTTGGCTGTAGCGTGAATGTAGATACAGTGTGTGAATAGAAGGTCAGGATGAAATGAAATAAAAACGAGGGCAATGCCGTGTGACGCGGTGTGTGTGTGTGTGTGTGTAGCAGGATTAAAGGCTCGGCTGCTGACGTGAGGTTGGCGTGTGTAGCGACGTCGGACACGGGTCAGTGACATTCCAAATAAAAACGGAGCGATAACGGAATCCGCTCGGCTTCAAGCCGCGCCTTTGAGCAAACATCTCCGGTGTGGTGTTACGTGCTTCTCCAGCTAACAAACCTTCTGCAAACAGATCCTTCATCCCTTCATCCCTCACTCTCTCTTTCTCAAAGTCAAATCAGACTTAACACACTTCCAATCTCTCAATCCAAATATCTCTAATATCGGGGCGACGGTTACTATGGTAACACCTCGCTCACGTTAACGTAAGAGTTGAATAATTCGTCACTCCTGGTTATACATTTATCATTAAATGAGAGGGGGCGTGGCGTCTCCTGGGAAGACTCCGCCCACTATATGCAGACAGGTAATGATGGCTGATAACCGAGAGTGCCGAGTGTGTAAGGACGAGACCTGCTGTGTCGGAGCCTTTCTGTGGTGTAGCCACTCTGAGGAAGATCTGCTGTCTCCAGGAGTGTCTGCGGTGACGGAGTGGACTGTCCTGTCCCACCACACACACGGCTCCGGGGCTGGACAGGGCCGCGACGTCTCTGCGCAACACACAAACAACACAATAAACACACACGTGATACATGCGTGTGCGTGAGTGTGAAAAGTATCTTTAGGATTTACAGTTCTAAACACAGCACAGCTTTTACACATCTGTATACAAAACCTATTAAACTTTTCAGTCCTAACGGTTACTTTATCACACAGCGCCCTCTAGTGGCTCTTAGAAAAAGGTTTTTATAAAAGCAAGCGTGAGATGTAAAGCGCGGAAGAGAGAAAGAAAAAAAGCTTGAAAGATAGAGATAGGAAAGGTGAGAGAGAGAGAGAAGGGGGAGAGATAGAGGAAGAAAGAGGGAGAGAAAGCAATAGTGAATGTGAAGGGGGAGTATTAAGAGAGAAAGAAAGAGAGAAAGGGAGAAAGAAAAAAAAAGAAAGCAAGAAAGAAAGGGAGAGGGAAAAGAACAAATGAACAAAGAGTGATCGGTAAAGTGAGAGGGAGAGATAGAGGGAGGAAGGAGGAGTGAAGAAAGAAAGAGAAAGAAAGAAAGAAAGAAAGAAAGAAAGAAAGAAAGAAAGAAAGAAAGAAAGAAAGAAAGAAAGAACAAAGTAACAAAGGAAATAGAGATAGTGAAATGTACAATAGAGAGAGAGAGAGAGAGAGAGAGAGAGTGTGAGAGAGAGTAAGAAAGAGAGAGTAAAAGAGAGAGTGAGAGAGAGCGAGTGAGTGAGTGAGTGAGAGAGAGAGAAAGAGAATGAGAGTAAGAGAGAGAGAGAGAGTGAGAAAAGAAAAGAGAAGAGAGAGAGAGAGAGAGAGAGAGAGAGAGAGAGAGAGAGAGAGAGAGAGAGAGAGAGAGGAGGCACCTGTGAGCGGAAGGTGAAAGACACGAGTCATCATGTTCCTCTACAGGAGCCAGAAACTTTAAGAAGTTTGGAACAGAAGAAGAAGATGACAGTCTGGCCCTTAGTCCACTAAAAGAGAAAAAAGAATGATGAGAGAGAGAGAGAGAGAGAGAGAGAGAGAGAGAGAGAGAGAGAGAGAGAGCTGTGCGTAAGTATTGGCTCCCCAGTGTTTTGCAGTGCTTTTGAAATCCATGAACTTCAGGTCCAGGTTGTAGCACAGGGGGGTAAATACTTATGCAAATCCCTGTAACTACAGGAACCTGCGAGAGTCTGCACTAAATGCTGAAGTACTTCCTTCTAAAACAGGAAGTTAAACAGCCAGTCGCAGGGGTCCAGTGATGAAGTGGAAGAAGAATTGAGGAATTAACAAACAATATATAAATAAACAAACAAAACGTTTTGTTTTTGCAGGATTTGACTACAGGATGATAAAAAAATAATAAATAAAAAATAAATAAATAAATAAAACCACTGTAATTTATAATTAAAAAAATACTAATACAATAAAACGACCTAAAAATAAAAACTATTGTTACTAATAACTCAATTAATACCTGAATTAAAAAAATATCTAAAACATCGATTTTAATAAACGTATAATTGTAATAATAGTAATAAAGAAATCTGTATTAAATACCATCATTATTACTAATAAAATATGTGAATACAAAAATAATTCCAATTGAATTTAATACAATTCATGTTAATAATAAAACAAAAACAAAACAAAGAAAAGTAATAAAAATAAAAAATACTAATTTAATTAAACAATATACCTTAATTATAAATACTGTAAAAAGAAATGAGAGAGAGAGAGAGAGAGAGAGAGAGAGAGAGAGAGAGAGAGATAGATAGATAGATAGATAGATAGATAGATAGATAGATAGATAGATAGACAGACAGACAGACAGACAGACAGACAGACAGACAGACAGACAGACAGATAGATAGATAGATAGATAGATAGATAGATAGATAGATAGATAGATCTTTCCGTCACCTACCTGATCCAGTGTGTATCAATTATGGTCCACACACACACACACACACACACACACACACCTCTTGAGGGGCTTTGTGAGCTGCTCAAAGGCTCTGGGCTTCATCAGTCTGGCATAAGCAGGAGTGGAAGAGAAGGAGAGATGTGAGGAAGAGGCAGAAGTGGAGGAGGAGGAGGAGGAGGAAGCAGAAGAGTCACCGGCCGAAGTCGACCTGACGATGATGATGGAGACGGCGGTGATGGGAAAATTAAAACAAAAATGAGCAAGTGTGGAACAAACGTCAACCACCAAAGTGCGGAATATGATCTGAGAGGAAGTTGCAGAAGAGAAAAAGGAAGCACAGGAGACGGAAAGTACGTAAAGGAAAAAAAAAAGAAAAAAAGAGGGCTGGAGGTAGCTGGGACTGACTCACTTGCTCTGGTGAGGCGAGTCGGTGCTGACGGAGTAATGGCGGACGAGTTTGGGTTTGGTCCCGGGCGTGACCTGCTCGTTCGGGATGCTCAGGCTGCTGGAGGACGTGGACGGAGAGTGACTGATGGTACTCGCTCGCCTTCTGAAGCTCGGAGCCTGAACCTCGTCGTCCTCATGGTCCTTGTCCTCGAGGCGCTTTAGGTCACCTGTGGAGTTGTGGGAGCGGAGCAGGCTGGACGGCAGGAGGAGGACGGGCAGAGACGCTGGTTCCGCAGAGATCATATCCTAGACATGTGATTGGAGATCAATTAATCGCTCAAATATTTCTAAATGTATATATGTGCATTATGGGTATACCGGTACACCAATCCTTGTTCTTCATGTGGAACAGTTAATAGCGAAAATACGATTTGTACATACTGAACCCTGAATTTTATGTACACCCCTAATATGCTCACATATGCTTTTATGTAGAAAGGTGCACAATTGCAGTCACATGACTTTCCAGCCAATCACGATCCCGGATTCCCCCTGACCCTATGAAGGATGAAGTAAATGTGTCTGAGTGTCTGAGACCTGATGAGTGTTGCTGCCGAGGGTGGAGTTGGGCGAAGGGTTCTCACTGCTCTCTTTCTGTAACCTCGACCTATTGTTGCTCTGTTCATCACACACACACACACACACACACACACACACACACACACACACACACACGGCACAGTGATTGCATAAGCATTCGCCCCCTCAGTATTGTACATCAATAAAAAATACGTTGCCCCGTTGAGCTCCTGGCTGGCTCGCCAAGAAAATTTTAAATGCCAATACTTAGGCACAGTATATAATCAAAAAAATTTGAAAGACTTAAGGTTAAATATAACGTTATTAGAGTGTTATTAGCAATTTCAGAACTTTTGTGCGACCCTATCTGTGAGAATGAAGAAAACAATTAAAACATGCGAGGGGTTTGTGCTAACTCCAGGGTGTTGTGTTTGTGTGTACCTTCCATATTCCTTCCAGTGACTCTGTGAGTGATCTTTTGGCCCGACTCTTCAGCTGCTCCAGACGCAATCGGCTGCTGCTCATGTTGCCGTCGAAACACGTCTCCTCACACACCAGTGGAGCTTCCTGACACACACACACACACACACAC
>NC_139600.1:15335575-15343075 GCF_946808225.1 Silurus aristotelis | reverse complement strand
GGAATTTTATGTTTTGCGATTGTTCCCCATTGACTGCACCGAACCGTGAATTAAAATCCGGAGTACATACAGGAATGTGTGTGCATTTACACCTCTAATTAATAATAATAACAATGATATTATTGATAATACAAATAATAATGCGTGTCTCATTGAAGCGGAAAAAAAGAGCAGCAGCTGCTATTCCTGGAAGCGTTACATGTACAACAGAGGAAGAAGAAGTGACTACTGGAAATCATTTCAACCAGTGTGTGTGTGTGTGTGTGTGTGTGTGTGTGTGTGTGTGTGTGTGTGTGTGTGTGTGAGGGAGAGAGAGAGAGAGAGAGAGAGAGAGAGAGAGAGAGAGAGAGAGAGAGAGAGAGAGAACAAATGCTTTTCTATTTAATATAAACAGTCGATATAAACATCACAAACCACGAAGGTCACAGTTTCGCAATTAGAAACAGAGAAAAAGAAAAGCTCGAACCGACTGCAACTGAATTTTACATATATCACTACATGGTCAAAAGTATTAGGACACCCGCCTTTTCCCTGCCCGCGTTCCGTTCTTTCCTCAAAACGTTCCCACAAACTTGTATAGGACGTGTTCGGATGCTGGAGCGTGAATTTTCCGGTTCGCTCCAACCGTAAGACCCGAAACCTGTTCCTGCTGCATGAAGATCTGCTTTGCATAGGGTTGGAAGTGAGTGGAAGATCTCCCGTTCTAAAGCTCCGAAAACCTTTGGGATGAAGGTGAATGCTGACTGCACCCCGGGAACCTTCTCACCTCGCCTCCATAGGTGCCTGACTTTACTAACACCCTTGTGGATAAGCACGGATCTCCACAAAATCTAGTGAAACATCTCGAAGTGTGGAGTTAATAAGAGCAAATAGGGACTCGATGCGAAATGGGATTTTCAAAAAGAAGCCCCCCCCATACAAACATCTGTATGAGCGCTAAATTTAAACGTCTAATGCATGAGCACATGACAGGATTATCATAGAATCGATAAGGATATTAAAAAAAGTTCAGTGGTGAAGGCATTAGACTCTGGATTAGAAGGTCAAATCCCAGCACCATTGCTGGGCCCTTGAGCAAGGCCCTCAACTGCTCAGCTGTAAGTTGCTCTGAATAAACTCGTCTGTCAAATGCCATAAATGTAAATGGCACAAAAGAGAAGAAAACGGATTTGATGCGGAACTGCTGTGATAGAGGAATAAAATGCTCAGGGGAAACCAGCCATGGAGGAGTCGTGCCCTCGAGTTTATTTCAAACCAGCTGAACCCTTAGGCTTTACTATTTTCACCAGGAGAAAATCATGATGGGAAAAAAATAAACTTATCTGTAACACTCACAAACATGTGGGACAGAAAATCTGGTTCTGATTTGTTCTTATGAGTTGATTCTTGACTCCTGATTTGTGACTCGGTTGTGTTTCAATTCAAGGCGTTCCTGTTAATAAGAAGTCGACCGACAGTATTTTTCCGATACTGATATCTAGAGTAGATCGTACTTGCGGAAATAATGCCTAAAGTTTTTAAAATTTGAGATAATAAAAAAAAAAAAACCACACAACACTCCATGTAAAATATTACCAAACTTTATATATAAAAAATACAATAAAATTCGCCTCTAGAGGTCGAAGGTCTCGTAACGACAGTGAACAGGAAGATGCTTCAGCAACCGACGCAACCCGGAAAAACTGTACGGATTTTTGTTAATAGCCGACAATTCCAGCAATTAACTATCGGTGCTGAAGTCTTATCAAACTCAATACTAAACCAAAAAAAACCCAAAGTATCCCTTTTTTTCAAGAAGGATTTTTTTTAATCTACGCATCTCTTTCTCTCTTACAAAAAAGAAGAGAGCGAGGAGCAGAGTGAAGGATTAAAGCACCGATGCATAATTTTAACAGACAGAGCAAAATAAGGAAACGAGGAATGAATACGCGAGTGCACCTCTATCGAAGGTCACACAGCATTGTGGGTAATGTGAGGAAAAACTAAAAGTGGAAGTGAGGGAGGAAGAGAGCGAAAACGAAAAAGAAAGAGAGAGAGAGACAGAGAGAGAGAGAGAGAGAGAGAGAGAGAGAGAGAGAGAAAATGTGGGTGTAACCGGGTCGTGTCGAATCTTGTCCAGAAAAGGAATGCAAAGTGCATTATAAGTACGCTGAGTTTCACCTATAACCAACATGCTGCTTCACTCACTCACTCACTCACTCACTCACTCACTCACTCACTCACTCACTCACTCACTCACTCACTCACTCACTCACTCACTCACTCACTCACTCACTCACTCACTCACTCACTCACTCACTCACTCACTCACTCACTCACTCACTCAGAAGCTTGTTTATAGCCCGAGCCCAACCTAATGACGTTTAATGCCAACCAAATGCCAGCCTGCCGGAGTGCAAACTGCATGATGTGATGAAAGCGCCTACACAAACACACACACACACACACACACGCACGCACACACACACACACGCACGCACGCACGCACGCACGCACGCAGGCACGCACGCACGCACACACACACACAATCTCTCAATGAGAGCTTTGTATCAGACGTAATGGAAGGAAAATAAAACCAAAGCCCCCCACCCTTCCTTTCAACAGGTGACCATGAGAGAGAGTGTGTGTGTGTGTGTGTGTGTGTGTGTGTGTGTGTGTGATTAGTCCCTCACACACTACAGGACAATCCTTGTTTCTGATTGGCCGAGAATCGCCTGGGACATTAGCACTGCTACGAGCGAGAGGACAGTTTATCGGCGTGATCAGGTGGGCGGAGCATCTCCATGGTAACACTAGCCGACTCCATAAGCATTTGTATGTGTATAGGGAAGAGGGCAGATAGCACTTTGTATTCTTTGTGTAATCCTAAGAACATTCCTGTGGTAGTGGGTGGAGTTAGAGAATGAGTGGGAGGGGCCAATTAAGGGGGAAAAGTGGGAAGGGCTAAAAAAAAAAAAAAAAATCCTAAAGACCTAAAGAAAAGCCACGCCTCCAGAATAACATTTTAACATAAGAGAAGTATAACATGATAGTCGACGATGTATTTGTATCGATATCGTGATGTTTATTTCGTATCACTCACCCCCTCCTGGTGGCCCACCGCAAGTTTGTCTCCGTCTCGCACTTTGAGCGCAGTGTCACTGTTTTTGTGTCTTTTATTATTAAACTTAAAAAACAAACACAACAATCCCAGGGGTATAAAAATATTATCCGCCTCGATGCTTCATTTAGTCCATTTAACTACACACGGAGCACTGCGTTTCCCCACGGACCATTATTAGTGACGCACCACCCGCTTAACTCTGGAGAGGTAGAACTGAAGACGCTGCAGAATGAAAGAGGGGACGAGGAGAAGATTCGGGCCACAGGACACGACAGAAAAGTCCAAAGTTTGGGATCATTTTAAACTAAAACGAAGAAAACAACATTTACCTTCTTTTTTAAAAAATTTTTAAGAATTGTAAAATAGATTTTTATGGTTTTATTTATGATGCTTTTAAATTCTATTTATATTTGCATTTTGATGTAATATGGCAATTAAATAAACTAAATGGGAAAATCCTGATAATTCTGCAGGTCGAGGGAGTGAATGAATAAATAAATAAATGAAGGATGGATGGAATGAAGACATTTGTTAAAGTCTGCTGAAATAAATAAAAGTTAAGTAGATCATATTAAAAAAAATTTTTATATTAACTAAAATAGAAAATTTTATATTAACTAAAATAGAAAATTTAATATTAAATGAAATATTAAAACACACACATCTAATGTAAACTATTTAATTACATTTGATCACATTTAATTTTATTTAATCAATTAATCTGTCAATTTAATTGATCTCAATGTAATTAATATGATACATGTATTTTATTCATTAGATTTATTCTATTTTATTTGTATATATTTTTATTACGCACCGAACCGTGAATTCTGTGTATCGTTACACCCCTAAAAAATACTGCTCTCGTTCTTTCTCGATTCCTACACTCGTTTATCTGACACTTTTACAGATCAGAAAACACAAACGCATTCCTGAGGTGTACGTCTGCAGCGTTTTTCTTTCTTTTCTTTCTTAATTATTTTTAACTTTTTTTTTTTTAGCTGGAGGTGTTTCAGGACTTTCATGATTCTTCTTCTGATCAATAAATCCTTCCAATTCTAACAAGACTTTAAAAGTATGTTAGGAAGAAAACACACACACACACACACGCACACGAGCGCACACACACGCACACGCACACGCACGCACACGCACACGCGCACACACGCACACGCGCACACACGCACACGCGCACACACGCACACGCGCACACACGCACACGCGCACACGCGCACACCTCACCCACCTTAATCAGCCAGTTTAACATCGAAGGCATGGCCGTCTCGCTTTCTCTCTCCTTCTCCCTACATCTCTTCCTGTTCTTCCTTCATAATCTTTACTCCTCGATACGTTTTCGTTGCGCTATTTTCTTCTCCTGCAGTCTTTTTCTTTCTCTCTTTTTCAGGAACACGCCTCCTTCCCCTGCGCTTCAGATGATGTCGATGTTACTCATGAGAGCACTACCTTCTCCTTTTCGCCTCCTCTCTCTCTCTCTCTCTCTCTCTGCACCTTCTCATGCTACTTGACTTATTACTCTGTGTGTGTGTGTGTGTGTGTGTGTGTGTGTGTGTGTGTAGTTTTTCTTATTCATCTGTTTCTCAGGAGTCCAATGCCTCAAGAGGACCAAAAAGCATCTGAGTCAGACAAACACACAGCTGTTCCCCTGCCACCTCACACACACACACACACACACACTTACTCAGGAAGCCAGATAAGCTGAGAGTACTGTGAGAGTACTGTGAGAGTACTGTGAAAGTACTGTGAGAATACTGTGAGAATACTGTGAGAATAATGTGAGAGTACTGTGAGAATAATGTGAGAATAATGTGAGAGTACTGAGAGAGTACCGAGAGAGTACCGAGAGAGTACCGAGAGAGTACCGAGAGAGTACAGTGAGAATACCGAGAGAGTACAGTGAGAATACCGAGAGAGTACCGTGAGAGTACCGTGAGAATAATTTGAGAGTACTGTGAGAGTACCGAGAGAGTACCGTGAGAATACCGAGAGAATACCGTGAGAATAATGTGAGAGTACTGTGAGAGTACCGAGAGAGTACCGTGAGAATACCGAGAGAGTACTGTGAGAGTACTGAGAGAGTACTGTGAGAGTACTGTGCGAATAATGTGAGAGTACTGAGAGAGTACTGTGAGAGTACTGAGAGAGTACTGAGAGAGTACTGAGAGAGTACTGAGAGAATACTGAGAGAGTACTGTGAGAGTACTGAGAGAATAGTGAGAGAGTACTGTGAGAGTACTGAGAGAATACTGTGAGAATACTGTGAGAATACTGTGAGAGTACTGAGATAATACTGTGAGAATACTGTGAGAATACTGTGAGAGTACTAAGATAGTACTGAGAGAATAGTGAGAGAATACTGTGAGAGTACTGAGAGAATACTGTGAGAGTACTGTGAGAGTACTGAGAGAATACTGTGAGAGTACTGTGAGAGTACTGAGATAATACTGTGAGAATACTGTGAGAGTACTAAGATAGTACTGAGAGAATAGTGAGAGAATAGTGAGAGAATACTGTGAGAGTACTGAGAGAATACTGTGAGAGTACTGTGAGAGTACTGAGAGAGTACTGAGAGAGTACTGTGAGAGTACTGTGAGAGTACTGAGAGAGTACTGAGAGAATAGTGAGAGAGTACTGTGAGAATAGTGAGAGAGTACTGTGAGAGTACTGAGAGAATACTGTGAGAATACTGTGAGAGTACTGAGATAATACTGTGAGAATACTGTGAGAGTACTAAGATAGTACTGAGAGAATAGTGAGAGAATAGTGAGAGAATACTGTGAGAGTACTGAGAGAATACTGTGAGAGTACTGAGAGAGTACTGAGAGAATACTGTGAGAGTACTGTGAGAATACTGTGAGAATACTGTGAGAATACTGTGAGAGTACTGTGAGAATACTGTGAGAGTACTGTGAGAGTACTGTGAGAGTACTGTGAGAGTACTGTGAGAGTACTGTGAGAGTACTGTGAGAGTACTGAGATAGTACTGAGAGAATAGTGAGAGAATAGTGAGAGAATACTGTGAGAGTACTGAGAGAATACTGTGAGAGTACTGAGAAAGTACTGAGAGAATACTGTGAGAGTACTGAGAGAATACTGTGAGAGTACTGAGAGAATACTGTGAGAGTACTGAGAGAGTACTGAGAGAATACTGTGAGAGTACTGAGAGAATACTGTGAGAGTACTGAGAGAGTACTGAGAGAGTACTGAGAGAGTACTGAGAGAATACTGTGAGAGTACTGTGACTAATCTTGAAGTAAAGACAACGTGAACCAAAGTCTCCACAATTTTATTCATTTGACATTAGAAAAAAGAAAACACACAAAGTCATTGGTGTTACTTCCTGTTTCTATTTTCTATTTTCAACAACAGCCCACGTGTCGGGGGTGAAGTGGTGAAGTGGTGACGAGGGGCGCAATGTAACGTAACGTCGTGTAACATAGTCCAGAAAACAGACCAGAGCGGATTATCACACTCGCACTGAGAAATATGAGGGAGAGTCCAAATATTTATGACATTCTGTCCATCGTACTACCCTCTCACACTACATTCTCACTGTACCCTCTCACACTACCCTCTCACACTACATTCTCACTGTACCCTCTCACACTACATTCTCACTGTACCCTCTCACACTACCCCCTCACACTACTCTACCCCCTCTCTACCTTCTCACACTACCCCCTCACACTACCCTCTTACTCTACCCCCTCACACTACCCCCTCACACTACCCTTTCACACTACCCCCTCACACTACCCCCTCACTACCCTTTCACACTACCCCCTCACACTACCCCCTCACACTACTCTACCCCCTCACTACCCTTTCACACTACCCCCTCACACTACGCCCTCACTCTACCCCATCACTACCCTTTCACACTACCCGCTCACTACCACCTCACACTACCCTTTCACACTACCCCCTCACACTACTCTACCCCCTCACTACCCTTTCACACTACCCCCTCACACTACGCCCTCACTCTACCCCATCACTACCCTTTCACACTACCCGCTCACTACCACCTCACACTACCCTTTCACACTACCCCCTCACTCTACTCGACCCCCTCTTTACCTTCTCACACTACCCCCTCACACATTACCCCCTCACACTACCCTTTCACACTACCCCCTCACACTACGCCCTCACTCTACCCCATCACTACCCTTTCACACTACCCGCTCACTCTACTCGACCCCCTCTCTACCTTCTCACACTACCCCCCTCACACTACCCCCTCACACTCTACCCCCTCTCACATTACCCCCTCTCACTCTACCCCCTCTCACTCTACCCCCTCTCACATTAAAAAACTACAAAACACTCAAAACAGCTAACAATAATTAAGAAATCCATCACTACAAACCAATTTT
>NC_139600.1:15303075-15328075 GCF_946808225.1 Silurus aristotelis | reverse complement strand
CAAACCTTTATACAACCAAATACACAACGTCCCCAAAACCTTCATACCTCAACAAAACAGTTGCATATACATCACACAACACAAAAATGTCCAGTCTCATTTGGCATCATAGTTCATATGTTCGATCCAGACTATTGTTTGTGTTTGTGTTTGCATCCGTGTGTGTGTGTGTGTGTGTGTGTGTGTGTGTGTGTTTGTGTGCGTGCGTGCATGTGCTGTTGCAGGACATGTTGCTGTATCTGGTATCACTGCAAAACAAATGCTAGTGAGGTCACGTTCTCAAACACACTCCTGTTATAGCTCACTGGTGCATAGCAGCCCCACACACACACACAAACACACACACACACACACACACACACACACACACACACACACACACACACACGCATGCAGCTGACATTTTCAGCTCCTCCATAAACCCCATCATCAATGAACTTTGTCAGATTAAAGCTGATCCTCAAAGAGGTTCTCTCACTTCTCCTCTTCCTGACGATGAAGAAGTAAAGTCACAGTTACTGCTTTGAAGATGATTCATTTCCTCTAAAAGCACTTCCTGAAACTCCTCTTGGTCCTCAGCAGCACTAACATTTTACATGCCGTGTTGTTTTTATCCAATTACAGTTACATTTAACGTTCAATATTTCTCTGAAAACAAACCTACATCCTCAACACCCTACAATGGAGACCGTCCATAGTACAGGAACTCGGTCCCTGTGGACAACGTAACATCTTAGAACAAGCACATTCATACGGTACTGAACGGATGACCTTCTGACCAATCAGAATCAAGGATGGATTCCTACCAGAACTAGCAGAATTAATGGAATTTTCCTCACATGTGTATTCTGTTTACCTCGTATACAAACACGTGTAAACATATGTGTGTGACTAAGCACATGGTGGACCCCATGCAGGTCATTAAGAAAGAGAGAAGGTCAGGAAGGTGATATAATGAGCGAGAGTGTGTGTGTTTGTGTGTGTGTGTGTGTGTGTGTGTATTATTAGATGTATAAAATGTTGTAATAGTAGTCCGATGTCCTCCTCCCGGATCACTTCCTGATTCTGAGTTTCGGTGAACTACTTCCTGATTTCACATACGTTTCCTTCTTACTGATCGTTAATAAAGAATTAATACAAAGTAGTAATGATAGACATTTGGGAATCTCTAGGTTACTGATCAGAAGATCAGTGGTTCAAGGCCCTGCACTACCAAGCTGCCAATGTTGGGCCCCTAAGTAAGGCCCTTAACCGTATCAGCTCCAGGGGTGCTGTATTATGGCTTACCCTATGCTCTGACCCCAGGGATATGAGAAAATAGTCTATCAGGGGTGAATCTATCTATCTATCTATCTATCTATCTATCTATCTATCTATCTATCTATCTATCTATCTATCTATCTATCTATCTATCTATCTATCCAATCAGATTTCAGTCATCGCATCACACCGTTGCAGTAGAAATAAACAACGCAGGCTCTTGGCATGTAACTTGGAGCTGCTTTAACCAATCAGATTTGACTTTCTGACTCTCCGAGGCCCTCTAGAAGGCGTCCAGTCACGTCAGCATTTTCACGTCTTGCAATCGGATGAAACACTAGTCAGAACTGCACAAACTCAATATATATTTGTGTGGATTCAATAGCTGTTTGTTTTCTTCTTTCATTCCACAACGTCTGACAGAGGAGAAGAAACTGATTTGGTCGCAGAGACACTCGAAGGGACATTTACAAGACGGGATTTTCAAGAAAAGCTGGACATCCTGAGGAAACGTCACCAAAACAGTTAACAATTGTTAAGCTTTTTGTAATGAAATATTTACACTGAACTATAATGCAAGAAAAAAAATGCAGGGAAAAAACCCGGGGTGATGTTCTGAGGTGATTATCGATGCGCCTGCTGGAGATGATGTATGTGGAGGTGCAGTTGTGGCTCCAGTGAAAGGAGACGTGTTTAATTGTGTTAATTGGGTTTTTTGCCTCAGTGATGACCTTCATTCTCACTGTATGAGATCCTGCGTGTTCTGTCTGTTCTACTGCGTTTTTCTACAATACTGATATCTTCTATAACCATGACGCATAATGGTGGTATTAGGAGGTGAATTAATTCAGGTAGGACACCACTGAAGGTCTAAAATTTGGGGAACCTGCAACCACGTGTGTGTGTGTGTGTGTGTGTGTGTGTGTGCGTGTGAGTAAACCTTGTGTTCGTCATGGCAGCGGAACACGTAGCAGGTGGCGCTGGTTTCCTCCCTAATCAGACAGCCGAAGTAACTCGGCTCTCGGCTGTTGTGGATGAGTTTAGCGACTCGATGTGGCTGCTGTTGAAAAAGGACCGTGTGTCTCAGTGGGTCCCAGGGGTCTCCTGCACAGGCCACGCCCATCACACATCGCACCCAAGAACACGAGATCCGCAACACCACCGGACAGTCGCGCATCTGGAAGAGACAAGAGACAGTTCTGGTTATCATAAATATAAATCCCGTCCCCCACACGCCTTCTTTTAAGGGTTTTAACAGATCTTTAGACATTTTCGTTCTCCTCACTCACCTCGAGAGCTTGAGGCCCAGAGATTTTCGTGCTGAAGCTCCGTTCCTTCAGCCGAGGCCTGCGTATCTCAGCCACCACCCAGGGCAGCATAGTCATCGTGGTCTGCGGGTGGATGGCTAACGAGCCCACCAACGTTAACCTGTACTGGATCTCCACCTCCTTTTCATCTTCACCTCCTGATCCTTCCTGGTGCGACTTGGAGGAAGTAGAGTTGCCCCGGGGTTTCACCTCAAAGCAGATGCCCTCCATGAGCCCTGGGTGCATCAATATGGTTCATTCACAGAAACGCATGGGCTTGATTAATCCATAACAAAGCATTCATCTTGGGGAAAATCCCCCAATCTCGAATTTTTGGGTGCAGGTTGAAAAAACTCCGCCCCCTTGACCACACCTTAGACAATTTTTAAAACGCTAAACCTTAGTATTGTATCTAAAATGTCACCACGCCACCCAGATGTCGATTATCTTCCTCCCAAAAGCACGACTCAAAGCCGGTATAATTCCCATAAACCGTATAAAAAGTGGTCAATCTTTGGAAGGCGTCACCCAGAGGGCGGAGTTTAACCGCATACCAAAGAAAATCAGTCCCCCCCCCAAGATGGACGCCACTACATCGATTTTAACACTACATTAGTCTTAAACTAATGCCACATCCATGCATAAACATTGGTAGCACCATTACAAGGTCACGTAGAGGTCACATAGAGGTCATATAAGGGTGCAATTCTTTTGTTCCTGTTTGTTTAGCTGAACAGTGATCTCTATTTGGATGGCGGTCAAACCTACGTCGAGCAGCTGTCTTCTAAAAAAAAAATCTGAATTCCTCTTATCAGAGGTTCAGCTGCCCATGAGGAGAGATCCGGAATGAACAGAATACATGCAGAGAGAAAAGAGAGAGAAACATAAAAGGGGTGAAAAGCAGGAGGGGAAAGGGGCGGAGTTAAGGGGCGTCATACAACGTTATGCAAATAAAAAGAAATAAGTGTGAGAACATGTAGGAATCTCACTGTATCGGTGATTAATGTCAAGATCAAGGTTGAGAAAGGTAGAACGAGAAGTCTCCCAAACAGACGAGTGAACTATTTGGTTTTAAGAAGGACAGCTGCTATAAAGTAAGCGAAAACAGGAACCGAAACATTTCATGGACGTCAAGTTTATTTCTATAGCAAATTTACATAATTTTATTAAAACGTTACAATGCATTAATCGTAGCTATAAATAATAAATAAAAGTTTTGTCTTTCGTTAATAAATTTGAGAATAGAATTTAACCTGTTAAAAAAAAAAGAGGAATAAAGCACACAGGGTAACACCAGGTCGCATCACACCATCCCTAATGTTCTTCACTTCTTATCCAAAAATCACCACGAATACACGCCCTGTGTTCCAACACACGTTATCCCATCCCACATCCACGCGTTACACGCGATCACGTGACCTGATACACGCGTTGGAAACTGATTAGGATCTGAACCGAATCCTGAAGGTTCTCGATCTGAGAGTCTGGAGAAGGATCACTGTCTCAGAGACTAATTTTAGGTTCGGCAGCAAACACACACACACACACACACACACACACACACACACACACACACACACACACACACACAGGGTATAAATAGTAAGGAGTGTCATTAAAGCTGTAAATAGAAAGAAATACAGCATTTGGCTAAAGATACTGGAAATATATACATTTCAGTGAATATATAAAAAAATGCATTTAACAACAACAACAATAATAATAATATGTATGAACCTTCACGTGCAGAAGCTCCGCCCGCTTCAGTTCAATCAAACGCCGTTATAATTCAGGTGAAGTTCCATCAGAGTGCTTTCGTTCAGGACGTGTTCCCCAAAAGCGCTTCATTTCCTCACAAAGTCCTTCAATTATTGTTTATTTGTATTAATTATTATTAATTAATTCATGCATTTTTTTTTTCTCTGCCAAACGAACCGCTGATGAGGAAGTGCGCGCGCTTCTCCACCACTCTGCAGAGTGCACACGGAGCGCGCGCGCCTCTTACACCCGAGCCTCCGCCCTCCTCCCCCGCTTTCGATCGCACTGTGTGCCGCGCATGCGCGCTCGCGGAGTTGCGTTCAGGAGGAGGAAGAGCGTCGTCTCGTTGCCGGGTTACGACGCACGCTGGGAAAAAACCCTTAAAACATGCCGGAAGTGCGAAAAAAAAGAAAAAAAAAAAAGGAAAAATACTGACAAATAAATAAATAAAATAAAACCAAATACAAATTTATAAATGTGAAATAAAAAAAACGCACGAAAACACACACACACTACTGCGCCACGTGTATGTTGTTTACATTGTTTACACACTGCACATGGACACTTTAAGGATAATCACCACATCACTTTAATTTGTACTTCTGCCAGACTTATTCATGTATATACATATATTTTTAATAGTTTATACTTTTTAATTTATCTACCTTATTTTTTTTATCCTTAACTCAATACCTTTTTATGTTTAAATGTTGGACAGTCGTACAAAGCATTTCACTGCGTGTCAGACTCTGTATGTATGTGACAAATAAGATTTGATTTAAAAAAAATGATGGCTTTGTGCAAAGCAGTTTCCTCTAGTGTGAAATAAAATGATCAGATTCCTCCAAGTTCCCTTTCCACAACCTTTATTATTGCAAGTGGTTCATCTAAAACCAGAGCTTCTGTTCAACCAGGGCCCAAATCCAGTCTCTAATGAGGTCCCAAATTCGAACCCTTCCTCAAATCATGCTGAATCATAAAGTAAAAAAAAAAAGAAAAAAATTCGACACACAAAAAAAGTGTGAGATTCTTTATTCAGAAGGTCAACCGAAGAACTTTCAGCTCAAATCCACTTGCAGGAAAGAGGCATGTTTAAATAAAACTGTGAACAGAGTAGCTGATAAACAGTAGTGTAAAGCAATGAGAAAAGTCTGTGGAGGAGTTTAAAAACCCAGGAGTTTCTGCTTCGGCTTGGAGTCACTTTAAATATATGATATAATAGTTTCTGGCAAGAAAATAAACACACGAAAGCTTTCACATTGACTCAGTAGAACATCACAGCGTTCAGCTGGAAGAGTGTGGACCAGGACAACAAAAACCACAATTAATTATTATTCCTTTTCTTCTAGTTCTATTTAGAGCATTCATTGATTGATTAATATGTTATGTACTATGTAATATTTCGATGTTGTCCAGCAGGGGGCAGCACTCACTCACTTTCACACAAATAACTAGAAATCGTACAGTAAAACTGAAGAAAAAAAAGAAAGATGAAAGGAATGTTATAGATTGGAGAGAAAGTGATTGTGTCGAATGTCAAAGATTTTTAAAGCAGCACTGGATTCTAATCGCAACTTGAAATTGTGTTTTAAACAGGAAATAAGGAAAAAAAAAAAGAAAAAAGATACGGAATGCTCTCAGAATTGTGATGTTACAATGCGGGTAACAAGACCTTCTCTGCCGTCTTAAACTCCATCAAAATCACGGATTTTGATGGATTCTTTCAAGAAACGCGGGCAAACAGTTCAAAACGGCTTCGTCGTTGAGAACGGCGACGCATCATCACGATATTTTTACTTTTCTGTAGAATTTGCGCAAAAATACACAATTTGCCTTCATTTTAAATCCCCAGGAAAACCGCAACGCGTGGAAAAAATGCAGGGGAAAAACCCCGGGGTGATGTTTTGAGGTAAATATCGATGCTTCTGCTGGAGATGATGTATGTGGGAGGTGCAGTTGTGGCTCCAGTGAAAGGAGACTTGTGTTGAATTGTGTTTATTGGGTTTCTTGCTTTAGTAATGACTTCATTCTCACTGTGTGAGATTCCTGCGTGTGATGCTGCTGATTATACTGATGGTTTCTACAGGCGTCAAGGGATTTAAGCAGGACACTATTGAAGGCTGGGGGGGGGGCAGACATGGACACAATAAAGGAAACAATGAAAAATATCAACGACTGTAAACGTTTCACTCGTCACGTGCGCTTTATCCCATTATAGTTTGGTCAAAAGATTCAAAATCAAAGGTGTTTGAACGTAAACGTGTCACTAGTTGTGTTTGGTGTCCGAAAGTAAAGAAAACCGTCTAGACTTTAGTTTAGCGTGTGCTAAAGTGCTTCAAGAGGAAGACTGCAGATTAAGTGGTAAAGTAAACAAACAAACAGAGACGCAATTAAAATATATCGTGTTCGGTTTAAATAACGTGAGATTTCCGGTCATTTTCGCCTCCGTGTCACATTTTCGTGTCGGGTGGGCGTGGCTTAGAGGGGCAACACTGTAAGACTAAGTTCAGACTAAAAGTGCAGATCCGTGTGAACTCGTGCTGAACAGTGGATGAACAGAAAACGTGGGTGGGGGTTGAAAAGGATCGGTTTTAAGGCAGTGGTGGATTTTCTTCCATCGGCACAATCGCCCGTGTTTAATCAGATCGGGGGATCAGATTGTTCTTCGTAGGCCGGAAGAAGTTCTCTACGATGGCATCCACCAGGGTGTCCAGCTCGGCCTTCAGCTGAGTCACATCACTGAGAGAAAGAGAGAAAGAGAAATGCTTGTCATACATTTAGACTTCATGTCAAGTCAAACGTCTCAGTTTCACGCCGAATTCCACGTTTGCTCTTTGTTCTATCTTGTGGTCCGTGATAAAATTCGCCGACGTGGAAACGCACGTGATCAGAACAGCACCGGTTGCGTGGCTCCCGATGTCTTTTGGCACACCGACTTATGAAGGTCGGTGCTCCCTGTGACTCTGCATGCAGCCTTTTGCTGCCATCTGGTGGCGTGTTACAAAACGTTTTGTTACCGGCAACAATATTGAACGTCTGAGATTAATTGTTTACACTGAGCAGGCCTCCTCACCTCGCCTCCATCAGATCCTGACTTTACCAACACCTGTATGAGCACAAATCTCCACAAAACCTAGTAGAACATCTTCCCAGAAGAGTGGAGGTTATTATAGGAGTAAATGAATCGGATGTTCAAAAAAAGAAGTCGCACGTAGCAATTTTATGGTCAAGATCAACCAAACCAGGATTAGTGTTTGTCCTGTTAGTGTTACTTTACCTTACCTGTTCCCTGGAGCAGCACACAGCTCGGTGTAGTACTTGATCTTGGGCTCGGTGCCGCTGGTCCTCATGGTGGCCACGCCCCCGTTTGCGAAGCTGAAGGTGATCATCTGACTGCTCTTACTGGTAGGAAGGACCTGAGGAAGAAATACACGTAGTCAGAGATGCCCAGTGTGTGCTTGTTTATATATATTATATATAATTTACATAATCCTGAAAATGGGCGTGGCTCACAGCTTTGAGGTCAGGCTGGTTGCTGTCGTAGCCCGTAGTGAGGTCTCGGACGGAGCTGACTGCGAAGCCCCGACACTCTTTAGGGTAGGTGTTCTCGCCGTCGTAGTTCCTCAGTCGCTCGAACAGTTGCTTGATTGTGTCCTGGTTGTGGCAGATGAAGTAGGAGTTCTGGGTGATGTGGTAGCCGTACCTTCATAAAAACATAAAATAAGGATATTAGATGTAAGATGTTGTGTAAAATAGAATGCTTTTTGTTTGTTTGTTTGTGGGCTCACTCGTCGTAGATGGCTTTGAGCTGCTGTGAGACGGAGGTGTTTTTGGACGCCAGGTACGAGATCATCTCTCCGGCGATGGCTGCTGCGCTCACTCCGTCTTTATCCAACACCGCTGGGCTGCACATGTATCCTGAATTGAAAAAAAATTAAAAAATTTGGACCAGATTGTGTGCATGAACATCGGTAATGACCGCGTGGTTCCTGTCCTGATCCAGTTTGTGGTTCTAAACTATTCACTTTCCAATTTGGTGCCATTCGGTTATTCTGATCTTAAAGATGATGCTATTTGGATGTTATGAAGGTCACCACTATGCTCCTCTACATACATGATCCTGTGTAGTTTTAGGAAGTTGGTCACTAAGAAAACATATCTAGATATTCAATCTATGGACTCGTTAAAAAAAAACAAAAAAAAGCACATCTTTGGAGAAGGAGTTGTGCTTCATGTTCAGAATAAGAATAGTGAAGAACAGAATCGTGATGCCATCATGCCGGGGTTTGTGGAAAATCTAAGAGCTTGGGTGTCGTACCGATGGCCTCCTCAAAGGCAAACAGGACGGTCTTTCCCTGATCCAGCAGCTGCTTCGCTCTGTTCCCCATCCACTTAAATCCAGTCAGGGTTTCCTACAGGAGAGAGAGAGAGAGAGAGAGAGAGAGAGAGAGAGAGAGAGAGAGAGAGAATGTATTTGGGGGTTAAATAATACATAGATTATCTACAGGACTTTGTGATCATGTGTAAACCCCCCTTATTATTTGCAATAATGTCACGGTTTTCATCTTCTCCTGAGACCTGAGAAATAAGATCTTGTGAAAGAGCCTTCACCTCGAAGTGAAATCCCTCTTTGAGAGCGATGGCACGGAGAATCTTGGAGGAAACTGTGCTGGCCAGCATGTACACATCCTTCACTGAAGCCCTGAACTTCTCGCCCTGCTTCTCCTTCCAGCACTGAAACATCCACCAGCCCAGCAGCGCCCCCAGCTCGTTCCCCGAGAGCATCCTCCACTCGCCACTGCACACACACCACACAAACGACACGATCCATGAGAGGGGGTTTGTTTACCACACACACACACACACACACACACACACACACACACACACACACACACACACACACACACACACACACACACACACACACACACACACACACACACACACACACACACCTTGGCTGTTTCTCAGCTAAGGCCAGTCGGTCTGCATCTGGGTCGTTGGCCAGGACCACTGACGCGCCCTCACGGTCCGCTAGTGCAAAAGACAGGGTCTACACACACACACACACACACACACACACACACACACACACACGTCATGTGACTCACAAGAAACGTAACTATAAAGGGATAAAAAAAAAGTGTGTGTGCACATCTACCAGCACTCCGGCTCCTTCCTCAGGGTTGGGGTACACCACGGTGGGAAACTCCGGGTCGGGATCTTTTTGCTCCTCCATGGCGTACGGAGGTCGAAGGTCGAAGGCTTTAAAAGCGTCCTGGACGAACACATGACCCACGCCGTGCACCGACGTGTGCACCAGCTTCACGGATGATCGCTTGTTCAGCTCTCTGTGTGTGAAAAGTCACGGTTGCACAACTCTGAATAACCTCTGTGTGTGTGTGTGTGTGTGTGTGTGTGTGTGTGTGTGTGTGTACCTGTGGAAGCAGTGCTGTTGAACACACTGCAGATATTCTCGGTGCATGTCCTCGTACGGGTCTTTGAGCAGTTCGCTCTGGGAGGCGGAGCTTATGTCCCAAGACTCCGCCCATGGCTCCAGATTCTCCATTATAGCAGAGGCGATGCCTTTGTCATGGGGGGAGATGATCTGAGCACCGTTCTCCCAGTACACCTAACACACACACACAGAGGGGGAGAGAGAGAGAGAGAGAGAGAGAGAGAGAGAGAGAGAGAGAGAGAGAGAGAGAGTCAGTTACTCAGTGAAACGTATGAAGGGTTGAAGATCAGAACTCTGTACACATCTGGATGTACCTTGTAACCGTTGTCCTGTTTGGGGTTGTGAGACGCCGTCACCATTATCCCAGCACACAGACGCAGATGAGATACAGTGAAAGGCTTTAAAAGAGAGAAGGAAAGAGAGAGACAGAGAGGGAAGGAGAGAAAGAGTTAATAAAATGTGTGCCATTAAAATGAATGTGTGTTAAATTTCACAGCACTAAATAATAATAATAATAATAATAATAATAATATTATATACACACAGAACTATAACACACACCACATATGGCGTAGGAGTGAAAACAGAGAAGAGATGAACAGGAACTCCTCGGCTGATAAACACTGCTGCAGCCAGAGAGGCGAAGTGTTTGCTGCTGGAGCCACTGGGTTCATGCTGACGAGCATCGAAACCAATCACAACACCACGCTGCTTTAGATCCTCAATATGCTTCTCCAGATAGCAACAAAAACCCTGAGAGAGAGAGAGAGAGAGAGAGAGAGAGAGAGAGATCATCACATACACGTTAATGCAATAATGTGTTCACTCTTTATAAAAAGTTTGTGGACACCTGAGTATAGGATTAGATATGCTTTTATTTACTGCTCATTTGCTCCTATAAAAACCTCCACTCGTCTGGGGAAATGTTCTACTAGACTCTTTCAGCAGAAGGATGTTAAAGTCAGGTAGTGATGAAGGTGATCATGTATTGACCTCACCTGGGTGGTCTGTATGATGGTGAGGTCGTTCATGCGGGACACGCCGGGCCCCATGGCGGCCCTCAGCCCTGCCGTCCCGAACTCCATCCGGGTGCCAAAACATTTGCGCAGCTCATCTACGTTTCCCGCCTTCACCAGGTCTTGCACGCATGCTGCGGTCTTGCTGTTCTGTTTATGGAAAAAAAAAAAAAAAAAAAACATAACAATGAACGTCTTTGGAGGTCTGATTTTATATATCTCTCACACTCACACTCACACTCACACACACACACACACACACACACACACACACACACTCACGTTGACCTGGGTGATTGCAGACATCTATGGCACTATACAAAGCTGCTCGGTCAACTCAGAGTCAGATGCTCACGTCTACATTCCAATACTCACAAGACATACGTTTTCTCTCTCACACACACACACACACACACACACACACACACACACACACACACACACACACACAACTTTAATTAAGCACGACTCAGCAGATTATCTTTCCCTTCTGCTTTTCATTTATCTGCTAAACGAGTTGCATGTGCCACCGCACGTCCTCTCGTCAACAGAGTCTGATCTCAAGTTTCTGTATCAGATTCGTCTCAAGAGTTTTCCAATCCACAACATTTACGACATTTGGCAGATGTGCTTTTTTTTTTTTTTCTTTTCCCTTTTTGAGGTTATAGAGCAAAGACTTTTCTTCATATAATCCATCAAATCGAATCTAAAAGTGAATCTGTATTTATTTATTTTTGGTAGGGAAAAAATTTCATTTTAACGACTTGGTGACGTCACAATCCCGATTGGCTCGGGATTGTGACGTCACCGCCCGGATTGACGTACATCTTTAACACACTCTGGTGCAGAGGGGTTAATGATTTAGTCAGGATCAGGAAATTATTCTTTGCTTATAGACACCAAACGATTTGATATTCGATTCTGGAAACTTTTCATCATTTGTTATTTGAAAGAAATAATAAAAAAAATAATGAGGACGTTAGCAAATTTTGAGTTTCCTATCTGTGTGTGGTAGCTATAATAAACTTAAATATAGATTTTTAATACTTTTTATGAGCCTGGAAATGATCAAATATGCTTTAAAAAAATATATATATTAAAGTAAAAAAAAAATAAATCATTAAAAACACTGTCACAGCTGATAGGCCGTGTCCTGAATGCAGCCGCAGTATGCATGTAGTGCACTAAAGAGGGTATAAAAGTGCACTAACACATGCACTATATAGTGCACTAAAATAGACTTTATCAAGCCGTTTGAGATACGGCCACCAGCTAGCAAGATGTATTCAAACTAGCCGACATGGTAGAAAAATACAATTATAGAAGAAGAAGAAAATAGGTATGAATCGACACCCAGCTCACCTTATCAAACTCTAGCCACTGTTTCACGGCATTGTCCAGAGACACATCTCCAGTACTAACTACTCCGTTCTTCTCCATTTTGTTTGCTCTCTCGCTCTCCGGTTCGAATACGCTCCCGGGCTTATAAACCTCTCAGCGACTATCCCACACTCCGGCTCGATACCAAATTGCTCCGTTTTTAAACACCTAGTGCACTACGTAGGGCGCACAAGTTACTAGTTCAAGCCTTATATAGAACACAGGTATAGGAGTCAAAGAGCCGTTTCGGATTCGGCCTATACGTTTATGACGTAATACAAGCGCTGCGATGTGATTGGTTGGTACGCTCTCTGCTCTCGTGTAGGACGTGAAACAATACGTGTACATTTTAATAATAATCTTAAAATACTGTGTTGTTTAATGTTGTTTGAAAAATATATATAAATAAATAAATATAGAAATAATACACTTTTATATGAGTATTTTATATTATAATTTATTTCTTAAACATAAATTATAATATTTTATTTTTTTTTTATAATAAAATTGATTTATATTTTATAATTTACTTATTTATTATATTAATAATTGTTTTTTATTTATTTAAAAAATGCTTTATATATATTTATATATATATATGCATATATATTTTTGTATTATATAAATTATATAAGAATAAAAATGAAAAATTTTGAATAAAAAATTATTCAAATACACAAGAAACACACACAAAATTGCTTACTGATTAGTAAACTACTAGAAACTCCTAAATGTCCTCCTGCCCTGTACACCATCAGCTTAGGAGAACACCTAAATGTCTACAGATATCCCAGTCAAATGAACTCCTCTAAATGAACTTATAGTTGCCTCTAAAATATCGGATTGTGGCAGGTCGATCAGATCGCAGCCTTCAACATCCTACAGCTCACGGCCTAAAAAGCGCACAATGACATATCCGGAGTCCAGATTGCAACAAGCGGAAACAGGAGTCGTTTGTCTTTTTCAATACCGAGTCCTGTATTAGAGCGCAAGATCAAGATCGTCATTCGTTCATCCTCCTGTTCCACATAGGGTGGAGTGGAAGATCCTGAGTGGCCTGCTACATTCATAAACGGTAGTAAAGATTACATCATGTTGCAGAAGCGTTTGCTTAATCTAGAAAAGAAAGCTCTTGCGTAAGAACGGTCAGGGGAAGTCGACAACGGTTAGGTGCTGCCCTACTGCAATGAAAACTGGAAGGGTCCAAAAACAACCTTTTAGGTACCTGAAGCGAGATTACCATTGCCACGGCCACGGCATACAAATCATTCGCAACCTTTCATAAAAAAGGTTTAAAAAAAGCTTTCTTTTGATACTGAGCCCCTGATGGCTTTAACCTTTGCATGATGATGAAAGAATTTTAATCCGGGTAAGCATTGGACAATGTTCTACATCTCTTCCTACATGCAGTGGCCTTTATCACCAGAGAAACTGCTCAGATAAAGTAACCACAATACTTTAAAACAACAAAATAATCAACCTAAACAATTATACTACTACTAAGTAATAATAATAATAATAATAATACTCTCAGTGGGGCAAGAGCGGCAGTGGGGAAGGGGGTGCTCACTGGCGCCCCCCAGCTGTTTGCACCCTGGGTGATGACCTAATTTTCCCATGCCAAGAAATGATGCTGCCTGGAACTGAAATGTACCAAATGTCCAATTAACTGAAGGTGTGACGATACAAATAAATGTGGGCGAATACGAGGTGCTCGTCCAGAATCCCATCCAGGTTCTCAGATGTAGGTGCCAGATGAAAAGGCTCTTCTTGTTCTTTAGACCTGTCCTACTGTCTCCTGGCAGTCTAGGAAAAAGTCAGTTAGTAATCTCCTGTGAGCACGTTCAGCTCTCTACGACAGCACAGTAAAATAATACAGTAGCTGGATTGACGTCGTTGGTAGCCTTTGAGAATTCCAAGCAAAAAAAAAAAAGGGCGTAAGACGTAGATCCTGGTATCTACATAAGATCATGAATGCATAAGTGGTGGTATCAAAAGGTTTTGAGACTAGTTCTGTAACATGCCAACAGATGGCAGCACAAAGCTGCACACACACACACACACACACACACACACACACACACACACACACACACACACACACACACACACACAGTCACAGGAAGCACCAACCTTCATAAGTCGGTTTGGAAAAGACATCGTCCTGTGTAGAATCTGGAGCAGTAAAACTGAGGCTAATCTGACCACGTGTGCACCCTGTCACCAAGTTCTCCTCACACGTGAGTTTCCCAGGACTGTTTTGAAGGTGACAGGGTGTAAACGTATAGTTAAATAAGGTACTTTCTTGTAAAAAATAACTCGCCTCGAAACCTTTTGACACCACCTCGTAAACGTCTGGACGCAAGAGGCTTAAACGTGAGTCATTTCTCCTTTTTTTTTTAATAGTGAGTACTGCATTACAGCGCAAAAAATCGCATTTCATCATCTAGACAGTTCATTCATTCATTCATTCATTCTCTCGTTCGATTGGTAGAGCGACTGACCCCCTGTTGTTCATAAGTTCATGCTTTGTTTTTTTCTGCATGCATTCCTCAGTCCATGTTGAAACTGGTAAAGTACAGTATGTAAATGGTTATGAAGCATGCCTAATAAGGACAGTGCACAGCAGCTTCCAGGTCAGTCCACACACGTGTTCGGTACAAAAGAAGAAGCGATATCACAATCCATTTGTGCTATTTTTTGACAGTAAATCGTCCCAAATTGAGATTCAGGTGATGAGAAACGTGAAGAAGTAATGATGTCCTCCAATACTTTTGTGTAAGAGACAATGCAGGCCTTTCTATCAGATCCTCAGCAGTACTGAAATGACTCAAATGTACCACAAAGATACCAAACATATAGCAAACATAAAGCAGAATATGTCAAAAGTATGGGGACACCAGACTTTTCCAGGTATAGTGTGGTTCCTATGGTGGCCGAGAAGATAACAAATCCAAAAACAAATCAATCGGATAACACAATTCAGACAAACTGAAAAATCGTTTACAAATAAAATGCTTACTGCTTATTAGACGGGGCATTAGCCATTCAAGATATACAGGAAGTGGGAAATTGTATATTTTATAACCTGTCCTGGTACGCATGTGGTGTTCTGCTTTAAATTTAACGAATCCGAAAACACATTGTTCTCTACAATAGAGTGTCTGTGGATCTTATCAGTTTTTGCAAAATTATATCGCAACCTAAATAAAGTGTCTCCAGTAAAGTACAGTGGAACCTCGATACTCGCGACCTCGATAGGTCGGAGTAACATTTCAGAACAGAGTTTGTACTAATAAATTACATAAAAATGTTTAAAAAACGATTTTATTATTGTGTTATTCACTTAGTAGTAAATAGTAATTCACAATTTCTGTTGAGTTTACACTACAGTACAATTCCCCTTGAAAAAGGATCCATTAAAAGCAGAGTCAAAACCTCGCGATTTTTTGTTACTCACGAGGGGTCATAGAACGTAACCCCCACGAGTATCGAGGTTGCACTGTACATATTAGGTTGTAATACAGCCTATGGGAACTTCCGTAGTAAAAAGGAGTCGGATTTCCTCTCGAAAAAAGGCTCCTCGCATGAAAAAAGAACATCCCAGTTATTCATAATCTTTGGTATTCCTGCTCAAAATTTGCACTCATAATCACTACCACAAATGTCTACCAAAAATTAAGCCTTTGCAAGTTCTGCTTTGGAGAATGTGCAGATAGTGTGGAGAAATCTTCAGCCGACTGAATTAGAAACTAAAGGAAGAGAAAAGACGTAAACGGGGAGGTTAAGTCCTCATCTTGTGCGTGGGTCCTAGACTCAAAATAACCACTAATGAATTCAAGAAACCTTCTGAAATGAATAAGAAAATAAACGTCGTATGTTTAAATAAAAACTGTACCACGTGCCGATTTGAATCGATGTTCGGTGTGTAAGAGTGCATTCATAAGCATTGTCACCTTCATTTTGTGTGGTGTGTGTGTTCATCAGTAAAAGGTCAGCATTTTTGGATTATTATTTGGCTTTCGTGTTTTTATATCTCAAATGCCTTACGTAGCCCAGAGTTCGGCAGAATTATGCTAAAGTCAGACGTCTCATCAAGACGCTTGTGTTTGAAGGTCAAAGAGCTGTGAGTGTACGGAAGAGCTGCGTTAGGCAAAAGACAGAGGTTGTGAGCGCGGTGCACTGACGGGCCAGGAGTTTAATACTGAGCTCATGGCAAGTTCTCCTTTCCGTAGCCATGCCCAAGCGCTCGGCCGCCCGTGCGAACTCCTGATAGGTCTGTGCGACGTCCGATAGCCCCGACAAGGTTTGAGCGTGGCGCTCCTGGCACCTCTGGCAGCTAGAGAAACTCAGACATACGCCTGTTAGCTGTACCAGTGAGTGAAAACTGTCTGCTAGGGCTTGAAGAGTCTCTGCAGGGGTTTGTCCGGCCTTCACGACCTGCTGACAGCCGGCCAGAAACCCCCGCGCCTCTGCGTGCAACCTGCGCTTGTTTTCAGAAAAGTGGTCTGCACATGTGTTTCTGGGATGCTCTTGGATACAGTCTTGGCTCTTCATTGCACCATCCAGGACAGTTAATAGTGTATCAACATCTCTTTGCAGAGACAGGAATCCTGTCGGTGGTAAGGGGTAATGCTGGCCCAGTAAAGCGCTCATAGTGTCTCCATGAGGGTTAGAAAGAAAGCAGTCAGTGGTGTCCAGGGGTGATAGAAGAGGGCCAAGTTCTGAAGATGAGGAAGGCGGCAGCACAATGCGTGTGAATGCTGGGAGGGGTGAGGATGGTGAAAACGAGGAAGAGGAACCAGAAAGGGATGAAGGAGGCATGGATGTGACCAGTGCAACCCTGTCACGCATACTTTGCTGTGTCCTGCAGGAGAACTCGTAGACTGTCAGTTCATCATCGAAACTGCCACTGTTCAGGACATTGCTAAAACAGTTAGTGTATGCTGACTGGCAGCCACAAACCTCCATCGGTGTTTCGACACTCTCGATGACCGTCTCACACACCGAGGCAAGCACTGAACTGCACGTAAGGTCAGGCTTTGGATGTAAACTCGAGCCAGGCAGGGCTTGCGGTTGAGTGTAAGTGGGCTTTTGTGTTGTAAGCAAAAGAGATGAAGGGCTGATTTTGACAGGGTCAACTGATTTCAGGCTCAAAGGTGTCTTCGGAGGCCATGAGGGTTGTTTGTTTTCAGGTTTTTGTACTCGTTCCATATAGGAATTATTGCAAACGACTTCCTGAAAGTCTATTTCCACCTCTGGGGCCTTCATACCTTCAGAAAACCTCCTTGCTGGTTCTGCAAGACTGCTGTTACTGGCAAGCACCTCCACGGAACGAGACAGATACAAGGGCAAGTTCTGAATCCTCCTAAGAAGTCCAGAAGAAAATTGAGGAGATACGTATCCCTGGGTATGGAACCCTGATAGTTCTTTGGCGAATGGATTTAAAGAACTTTCTTTGTCACCTGAACGTGGTTCTTTTGTGCACACTAGAGGCTCCGTCTGGAAGAAGTGGTCCCTTGTTAAACGAAAATCCATACTACTACCAGATACACCAGATATGCTCTGACTTTTTCTTCTTTCTTTTGGCTCTACTGAGCATCTTTGAATGCCTAATTCCAGACTTTCAACAAGCATGTCCATGCCTGGGTTTTGGTTAAAGGATACAGGCGAAGAAGGCGAACTAGGTGTTTGATCTAAATGTGGAAGGGAGCAGCTCTTTTTCCTGTCTAAAGTTTTGTGAGATGGACCTTCCATCAGGGATTCTTGGTCGGTTTCTTTCACAGGTGACGCATCATCACAAAAGTCCTTGCAAGGAGTGTGAAAAAAGAAATGACTATCTGTTGACCTATCAACCACACCTCCTACTGCACCTTCTTTTTCCTCGGGTCCACCAGAACTGTCCGTGGCTTTTACCTTAGGCTCTGTAGATGTACGTACTGCTACAATACCGGGGGAAGCAGTAGACATGATTTCGGTGATGGATTTAAACTCCATGGAATCCGGTTCCATCAATATAACCTGCTGTTTTCGCTGATTTGCCTTGCTGATTTGGTGACCATGCAGAACACAATGGGTTCCAGATGGTTCTTTGGAGGTTTGCTTGAATTGCTCACTTTCACAAAGATGGCTGGGTCCCGATCCATGATTTGGGATTTGGTTGCAATTTTCGGGTTGGTCTTTTCTAGGAAACGATACTAAAGATGTATACTCTGTTTCCATGAAGGAACGGCGCTTTCTGCTTCTCTTACGGAACCTCCTAACTTCGTTTTTTGTCTCTGTCTTTGGTTTTTCTTTGTCTTTTTGCTCTCTCCTTTTACTCTGTCCTTCTTGCTTGTTTCGTTCACCAGCGCCGGTGCTAATGTAGCTTAGGCTCAGAGTGCGCTTCTTAAAACTTGAATTTCTAGAACGCCCTGTAAAGGTAAGAAAATCACCATTATATTTTTTAAAGATATCGCAAATTCATGATATTAAAATACATCTGAAGGACAAACCTTTAGGCACTGGCGCTGATAAAGGTTCTTCGTGAATGAATCTCTCCTGTGCATCAAAAAACTCATCGTCTGAGCTACTGTCCCCAAATCCTGGAGGGGGAAGAAGGATGGGACAGACAGGCTTTCGGTCCTTCTTTACCTCTTCTTCATTTTGTACATTAATGTAGTAAGGAGAATTTCCTGCACCGCTATCAGGCGATAAAATTGCACAGATGTTGTAGTATCGTTGTGCATCACCCTGGTTGAATGTGAACATTGACTCTCCATGAGGAGGCTCGATACTTTCGAAAACATCCTCTGGAGCCTCTTGTTCACCTTCATCAGCTCCCGATTCTGAATATTCGTCCTCGCTGGCTTCGGTGGGACTTGGCAGACATTCGGCGATGCTTGACAGGGCAGCAAGACCTAATATTTCGTCATCGTTGGCAGGGAACTCGATAAAGCAAACGTCATCATGACAATCAAGTTGACTTGGACACGGTGCACAAGTGTCAACACGGAGGTAATGGTCATTAGCATTCAGCTGGCTGACATAGTTAGTTGAGAAGTAGGTCAAAAAGTCATCCTCCTCTAAAGCATCCATGGAGTCACTTGACATGCTGGTAACAAAGCGCGAGTCTGTCTGAAAGGAATCCGATGTCTCTGATGGTGGGTCTTCCACAATAATAATACATGGTGGATCCTCCTCCTTGGGCTCTTCTTCAACCTCGTTGGTTTCTTCTGTGCCATTTTCCAGATCGGGATTTGCACGTTCTCCTTCATCTGCATGCCCAGACTCGGCCTGCTCCTCTAGTCTTACTTTCTTTGTTTCTCCAGCTCCGTTCTCCACACTCTCTTTTTCACTCTTGTCCTCTATTTCCCCGTATTCTTCCTCCTGTCCGGCAACTTGATTAGTATCCAAACTGTTATTGGTATCATTCTGGGTAGGACTTGGAGCATGAGGAAGCAAGACGTCCACCTCTGAGTCTTCGGAGTCGCTGCAGCATCTTGATACGTAACCTGTACCATGCGCATATATCCACGTGTTAGGGTATTCGCCTAAACCAAACTACAAAATAATCATTATCTACTTTGCTTTTATTGTCCGGGTAATTACCTTCTTCTGCAGATATACGGTGGCTCTTTGATTCCACTGTCCAGGGGAACACGCAGATTTGAGGATCTATAAATACTTTGCAGTAACCAGCTACCAGACATGACAAATCCTTAGCAGGTACTGATTCCAATAGCAATGTTAGGGGCTGTAGGGGTAAGAAAGAGTAAAGTGAATATAAAGTATGGTAGGTCTCTGTTAATATACATATGACTGCACCTACAGTACAAACCTTAATGTCCTGCATGTAGATCTTGACCAGGCTGACGCGCTCCGACTCGGTTACGAGCTCCACCTTGGTGATGCTGCTGAAGTCTGTCAGCATGGTCATGATACTCAGCTTGTGATTGATCACCTGACTCACGCCGTACTGCGCCCCCACCAACAAGCTCACTGTGGACTCTCTGTCCTGCAGCTGCGGAGATGGTGAGAGGAGTGTATTTGGCGCGACGGTAAGATAACACAGCCGCTTGCAAAATGGTGCAGAGTACAGGGTCAACCAGCAGCAGGAAAAAGTAATTTAAGGCATGGGAGCATTTCATATTAAACGCAACAAAGAAGACTGTAACCTGCAACTTAAACAAAGCTGAGCTTGTGTGAGCTTCCTATTTCTTTCCTCCTATTCTCTTTCCCCTTTCCTTCCTCTCCATTCCTTCCTCTCCCCTTTTCCTTTTCCCCTTTACTTAATTTTCCTTCCCTTCATTCCTCATCTGTACCATTACCCTTCTGATTTTATTCCCTTTCCTTCCTTCCACTACATCCCTTCCTCTTCTCTTCCCTTCCTTCTCCTTTTCCTCATTCCTTCCCTTGCTTTAACTGCCCCTTCCATTCTCTTTTTTTCCCTTCCTTTACATTCTCTTCCCCTTTCCTTCCGCTCCATTCCTTCCTCTCCCCTTTCCCTTTTACTTAATTTTTCCCTTCATTCCTCATCTTTCCCCTTCCCCTTCTCATTACATTCTCTTTCCTTTCCTTCCACTCCATCCCTTCATCTTCTTTTCCCTTCCTTTCCATTCTCTTCCCTTTTCCTTCCCCTCTATTCCTTCTTCTCCTCTTTCCTTTCTTACTCATCCCTTCCCTTCCCCTTCTTTTCTCTTCCTTTCCCTTCCCTTTATCCTCATTTCTTCCCTTGCTTTAACTGCCCCTTTCATTCTCTTTATTTTCCTTCCTTTCCATTCTCTTCCCCTTTCCTTCCCCTCCATTCCTTCCTCTTCTCTTTCTTTCTTATTTATCCCTTCCCTTCCCCTTCTTTTCTCGTTCTTCACCTTACCTTTCCATCCATTCTCTTTCCCGTACATTTTGCTCTGCCCAGAGCCTTCATATATATTTATATCTATCTATCTACACTTCTTTACACATAGTAGTATTTCTGTGGTATTTGTAACGTCTCCCCTGTTCGTGATCTTCGGTTTGATTTGAGGAGGCAGAGGAATGCGTGTCTTGACTTTTTACCATCATGGTGGCACTAAAGGATTTTCCTCCATAAGACTTGAGTTCAGACATCTCGCTCAGGTAGCTTAGCCGGGCCTGGTTTACTGTCATCGCCTGAAAGACACAGACACGAGCGTAAAAAAAAAGAGAGCATCTTCTCATAAATACATATTTACTACTCGGAAATGGACAAAACGGAAATGGTCAAAACTCCACCCCCCCCCAACACACACAAACACACACACACACACACACACATACCCATCAAAACAATCACCTTATGCTTGTGCTCCTGCGACAGAATCCTCTTCATGTGTAGATTGATGGCTTTTCTCAAGTCCTTCTCTCTCATGTTCCTCAGCAGGGTGCTGGAAACAAAGCTTCCGAAACCCCAGTCCTTTCTGTTGATACACACACACACACACACACACACACACACACACACACACACACACACACACACACACACACACACACACACACACACACACACACACACACACACACACACACACAATAATGCACTGCTCCTAAACTCCAGTGAGATGTTTCAGTGAGAAATGTGTGCCGGGGTGACATGTGACACATACATAACAGTCTTTAGTGGTGTTTTTGGAGACTGTCCTGTGCTGGCGAGTCTCTCCTGGATGTGTAGAGCTGCCAGTCTGATCGCTGTGTTACACTTCATCTCTACAGCAAACCTCTCGTGCAGGACATCACACACACTCTGTACAAACACACACACACTTCGGATTAAATTCTTTTGCTTTTACTTTAGACACAGTTGGTTCACTGTTTGCGATCTAAACAGCACTGCGGCTTTCACATAAATTATAAACCTGAAACAGGACGTGGACACAATTAGCGTTTATGAGTAAATTTAATCTAAGAACTAGCCTTAAATGATGCTAGAATAAATTTATCTGAAATCAAACCCCAATATGTTCTGAATGTTGTAAAGGCTTGTGATCTAAATTCTTATAAAACACACCTGTAAGTAAAGATACTCGAAGGCTATGGGGTCGTCTTCCAGCAGCTCTTGTGGGTATTTGGGCGTGAAGCAGAAACGAAACAGACACCGGTAATCATGAGGCTCTCGCTTCTGGACCACCTGCACATGTGCACACACACAATTCATTCACAATTATATTCAGCGTGTTTAAACGCAAGCTAATCAATTGGATAGACAAATTTCTTTTTGAAAGGAATCCTGAGGCAACATGGCAACCATTCCAAACTTCAACTCGCAATTCCATCTGGACTATTTTGGAACCGGCTTCACCGCACAACGAGACGATGAGCCGAAGCGACAAATACGTCTGAGTTCTGTAAGCGTTATTGATAAAGCAAACAGTCATCTGGAGTGTCATCTCTTTAATGGAATAACCTGCCCAGTCACCGCACCTAAATCCTATTAAACTGCTCTGTGATACAAGAATTCTCCAACTGGTGAAGAACATCTGTGGTGAGTTTAACAAGAGGCACGACAAAGTATTTCAGCTGAACAGTCCATGAGTGTGTGAAGCTGTTTTTCATGCTATGGAGAGAAATAAAGTCTGTACATTTATAGATTTGTTTGGTCAAAGTAAATCTTCATAGTGTTACATTAACACATTTGTTGCCTAGAAACGAAGGAGCGTTCATGTGTCTTTCAAAAGCCATACAACAAACATTTCACCAACACATCTGTGGAAAAAAGTTCATATTCCTGAAAAAGGTTGCCGTTATATAGTAGACCTACTTAGCTAAAAAGCTGACAGCGGTTATAGCGAGCTTAATCACAGCAGCCATATGCATAAGTTGCCTAATAACAGTGTTTCACGTGTGTTGTGTTTTTAGTGATACACTAAAAGTCCAAGTTTTGTCTGAATGCTACCTTAGATATGCGATAAACACTTACAGAGTGTGTGTGTGTGTGTGTGTGTGTGTGTGTGTGTGTGTGTGTGTGTGTGTGTGTGTGTGTGCATTTTACTTCTTGAATCAGCTCATCCTCGTGCAGCAAGAAGAGTTTAGTGATGCTGAACTGCTGCTCGAGCACCAGAGAGAAGTGTTCGATGCGGGATATGGACAGCTTGTGCTTCAGAGTCATCACGATGTCCTTGTGATTCAGAAACCAACATGATACGCATTAACACACACACACACACACACACACACACACACACAGATAAATAGACACTGAGAGTTAGGCTAATGGTACTTTTTGCCATCGTTATGTAATCACTATTTCATAATGATTTTGTTTGGATGCCGTAATGACACTTTAGCTCTACGATCTGAAATATCAAATAGCATTAATTCCATTAGTGTTCTCTTGATGGCGCATTTAATCCACGTTCAAGATCCGGGGGCCGAATCTTAACCCCTTCTTTGCTTTTTCTCCTAATAATAATAAATCCAGCAATGAAAAATTTTTTTTTTGCAAACTGTCTTTACCTTAACAGTGGTTTTGGGTTCGAATTTGAAGGCTTTGGTCTGGCCGTTCTCTAAATACACCTTCAGAACGTTGGGCAGGAAGAGCAGAGAGTTACCCTGGAGACCAAATGGGAAGAAAAATCAATGTTCATAAAACACGAATCAGAAAATGACTCTTTCTAGAAGAGAAAATTTCCGACATGATATTGATTTCTGCCTCTTTTACTTTTTTGTTTATCTTCTTCTTCTTCTTTCCTTATCAGTCTTTCTCATCTCTCCCCCACCCACTCTGTGTAGGCCCCTAAAAATTCACTGAAGATCCAATGAATTATTACTACCGCACCCCATTACAAAAACGCTAACATAAACTTTACATACCCTCACAAACATTCCTGTAACCATCAATGCTCCAACAAACACCAGCAAAAACCCTGAACACCCCAATAAACTCTCCCAAAACCCCAAACACCTCACCAAACATTCACAAAAACCATGAATACCCCAATAAACTCTCCCAAAATCCTGAATACCCCATAAACACTCCCAAAACCCCAAACACCTCCACAAACATTAACACAAAAACGTAAATACCCCCACAAACACTCCCAAAGCTCCAAATAACCCTGCAAACACCAGCAAGAAAACCCTGAATACCCCCACAAACTCTCCCAAAACTTCAAATAACCCTGCAAACCCTCACAAAAACATTAACACCACAGAAACTCTCCCGAAACTCCAAATAACCCTGCAAACACCACCAAAAACACGGAATACCCCTAAAAACACTCTTAAAACCCTGACCAGCCACAAAAACACTCCTAACAGTACCTCTGAATCCCCCCACAAACACCACCAAAACCACAAATACCCCTGCAAACACCACCAAAAACCATAAATACCCCCACAAACACTGCTATAATACTGAACACCCCTCAGAAACATAAAAAAAAAAAAACATGAATAAAACATTATCAAAAAAAACAAAACCTTAATCACCTGCACAAACAACCCAATACCTTGGACACCCCTTTAGATACCCTTAAAACCCTGAATACCACCACAAACACTACCAAAAACATTACCACCCCCCAAAACCCTGACAACCCCCACAATCACTACCAAAAAAAAACATACACTCCCAAAAAACCTTAAACACCCCAACAAATACTCACAAACACTGGCAAAACACTGACAACCCCCACAATCACCACCAAAAAAACCCATGAACTGCCACACACCTTAAAATCCCCAACAAATACTAACAAATACCCTCACAAACAATTTTAAAACAATCTCCAAAAACACTCCAAAACCCTCAAAACTCCAACAAACCCCAACACCCTGAATATATAACAACCACCTCTAAAAAAAACATGTATTCAAATATG